>NW_005841984.1:1469063-1490218 GCF_000455745.1 Alligator sinensis
CAGATAACTGGGGATGTAATAAATAGCCTTACTGAGGAGCTGAAATAAATAGCAAAAATTACTACAAACAGATTAGAAAGGAAATAATTGTATTAATTAACTGTACCCACTTTGTAAAGCATCTTAGTTCTTTCCTAATATTTGGCTCTATACAAGTAAGTCCCATACATATAATGAAGAAAGTGTGACATTTGAACTCGGTGTCTGTGACCAAAGAGTCCATGAAAGAAACACAGCTTGAGCAGCAGCTCCCAAAATTTAAAACATGGAGACACACTCCTTGAATATGTTACTTTTGTAGTTATTTGATAATTATATAATTAAAAATAATGTAAGACGTTCCAGTATATAGTAAAACCAAATATTACTAATCCTATCAACAGTAGTGTGCTTTCACTTTCTAGATTTCCTTACAAGCTGAAATCTAGCTAAGAATTAGAGTACACCAAAGCTTTACAATTTGGAGGTAAAAATTAAAAAATGCAAAAATATTGGATGGAGTTTCCATGAGTTGCATACAATTTCCCCCCAGTTCAGCTTAAAATACATATATTCTCTCATTGCATCATTCATGAGAAGAAACTTGCAACCTCAGTACTTGAAGTCTTCTAGGGCCTGATTGAGATGCCTTTTCTCCATTGAATAGTTCCTTTCACAATAAGTAGTTCCACTACTATCAGACACAGTACTTGTCGCTTAATCGCAATTCAACACTTATGCTCTACTCTGATCCTCAAAGATATTTAAGTGCCTAACTCCCACCGATTACTTATGATAATTTAAAGACTAAAGTATTCCTGATAAGCAACTGTAGAACCTGGCATATACCAAATTATACTAAACTGTTTTTTTTAATTTGTTTTGTTTTTTTGCTTTTGAGTCATGTACAGTGTGCACACTGAGTTTAGAATACAATATTTTGATTATCAAATTTTACATATAACTCGGACTTTTTTAACCTAAGTCTCTGAAGGTGAAGTCTTGCTTGAATACTTTATCACCTAGTGATTATGAATAGTTCTATTTAAAAGAAACTAAGAATGAATGAATGAACATTAGGGATGATATTAAAAACTCATGATTATTAAAATGGCAACGGACTACATATTGCAATGCAATTAACCACAGATATCAAGAAAATGACCTTTTTTACCACATTGCTCAGCTTAATAGCAGTCATTTAAGATATTTTTCTTCATGATCTCCTATTACTGATGAAGACCATTGAGTTCAGGGTTGATTAAGGCAATTGTTTCAGTTACTATACTTAATAATCAGATTGTTAAAGAGTACCAGTAAGTCTTAGATTGGCAATTAACAAGCTAAAGATTAATGCTGCTGCTGATGAGATGAAAATATAGAGGACACCTTCATGAGCAGCGAACAGAAAAAAAAGTCTTAAATTAATCTTAACATAGCCTCCCAACCTGTGCAGTTCATCACTATGTGTAACACTCACAAACATCTCCATGTCATAAGCTATTAGTTCCAGAGCTCTGTAATAGTTTACATGAATTTCTACACTTGTATGTGGGCTCAAGTGAGAGAGTAGATTGCTATCCATTCATTATTTACCAAAAGGGAACTATATGATCAAAATAGTTTAATTTAATGTACAAGATGCAATATGGTGTCTATGATACCCACCGTATGCTGAATGTGTCCCTTCTATTATAATCTAGGCAATTTACTTTTCTTTGCTCACAGTACCTTTACTGCAGCTAATACCAGGCATCTTCCTCGTACAAAATACATGAAAAACATCCAGTCTTTGCTTTTAAATGTTTGTTAGAATTACTTCTGTCTATTATGTGTCTTTCTGTAATCACTAGTTTTCTACATGCCCCTTTAAACTTCCTATGACAATTTAGAATAGATTTTCTTTCCCCTAACATGGCTTTCATATATCTGCCAGTCTCCTTGCATTTTCACTCCCACTTTTGCCTTCATTTCTCATATGGTTTCTCAAGTAGACATACTCACCATTTCTATTTACACCATATCAATATCCCCCTGTCAGTTTTCAGTTATACTAGTTCAGACTGGGTCCATATACTAGTGTGTTTTGTCTGCAAACAGGAGCAATAATCTTTGTCAGTAGAAATTTTTTTTTTTTTCTCTTGGCACCTAGCTCCTTAGACTGTCCTATGACAAACAAACAAAAATGCAAAACAAAAAATAAAAAAAATCCAAATAAGAAGAGTATCATCAGCTAATGATTTATTTTAATTTCATGTGACTAATTTACGGTATGTATACCATATTATCTTATACCAGTTATTCTCAACCAGGGTACCACAGAAGACTGGGATGCCTTGATATCTTTTCAAGGGTGCAGTGCAATGTTAGCACTGAGGCATGCAAACATGGTTCACAAGATAAACCCAGAGATTTCAAATGGGAATTCACAGTGTTAAAAGCATTTTGACCAATTGAAGTCTTCCTGTTTTCTTTACTGCAAAATAATTGTTCTATTCCTTTTCTATGGTTAAAAATCAAGTGAAAACTAGAACTAGAATTTTCTGAGGGGCGCCTTGAGTCTAAGGAGGTTGAAAACCATTGTCTTACACAAAATTAGAAGTGTAGAACATCCATTTGATGTCCAAAATTCAGTTGAACTAACCATGATGTATAGATAGACATCTCATAAAAAGAAGTATAAAACTAAAATAGTACTTTGTGCATAGAATGTCTTCATCATCTGAAGTACTTTAGTATATTGTGTTTCTAGCTTCTTGTTAACTGAACAGGTAGAGGCATTCACAGTTTATTTAACACATGGTCTGTAACATTACAGAGAGGTATATGTGAACCAGAAACTCCAGTGACCTTTCTGACTAGGCTATCAATTATTCTTATCTTTATATTCTATATAATAATTCCACTTAAATCACTGTAGCTGTACCTTTAATGCCAGCTGTAGTCTGGCCTAATAAATTTACTAAAAAATGATATACTTTGTGGTTCATGGTTACTGGATTCTGTAATTATTCTTCCAGGATTTTGTTTTTATATATAGCATTGTCTTTCTGCATTTTTCTTCACTCTATGATTTGGTTATTCTTTATACTGTGATGTTGTTACACACCTGCAGGAGAGTAACTCCCCAGACATACCATTATGATGAATATTTAATCCTTCTGAGCAAACTTGAGACATGCAGTTTGTTTTTAACAGCACAATAAATGGCATCTGATATTGGAAGAATACCATCCGGATACCACGTGAAGATTTGCTGCAGTACAAAAATAAAATCCCCACAAACCGCGCACCATTAGTTATGACATATCACCCTTCCTTGGAACCTACATAGAAAATCCTCAAACATTTGCAGCCTGTACTAGAAGAACCCATTCTTAAAGAGCGCTTTCCAGAACCACTCATTCTAGCCTTTAAATGAGCACCGAACCTTGCTAAACTCATCACCAGAAGCAAACTCTCTATGACCCAAACCAAATTAATCCAGACCATGCCAGGACAAGAAAACCTGCCAACATATCTCCATCACCCCCACAGTAACTACATCCTACAACAGAACCATCACCATTCCTGGATCCTACACCTGAACCTCCAGAAATGTACTATATCTCATCTAGTGCACCAAATGCCCTGGTGGAAAATATGTAGGGGAAACCAAACAACAACTGCGCACCAGAATGAATGCACACCAAAAATCTATCAAAGACAACTACCCGTTTGGACACACCCCTTACAAGACAATAACTCCCTCTCCAATCTCTCAGGTCTAATCTTCAAAGGGAACTTGCAATACATCTTTTGTAGATGAGCCTATGAACGTTACTTCATCAACCTACTGGATACTAAAACTCGTGGACTCATTACAGACATTGGATTTTTGACACATTAGAACCTGCCTGACATCTGATTCACCAGGTACCTGCCTGACCTGACCTCTTACATTCCTTTCCCCCCCCCGCCTTTTGGCCCCTCCCTTCCCCCACTTTTCTGCCCTTTTTCTTCCTGATTCCCTACCATTTCCTTTTTATTGATAGCCTCTTTTTTACCTTGTATTATTACCACTGTAGTGTTTTCCCTTTGGTCTTTTTTATCCCCTGTTTTCTTCCCCCTCCCTTCCCTACTTTAACTTTTGTTTTTCTAATTTCTATGCTTTTATAATTTCACTGACATCCTGCCACACTTTTAGCTTCTCTTATTCCTGCTTTCCTGATCTCCAGCTATTCCCATTTTCATAAACAGCCTCTTTCCCACCTTGTATTTTATCACTGTTGTCTCTCTCTGACTTCCTGCCTCAGCCCCAGCTATCTTCCCCCTTCCTTCCTGACTTTACCTTTTGTCTTGCTTATTTCTACCTATTTACATTTTCACTGACATCCTACCACACTTTTAGCTTCTCTCATTTCTTGGAGTCTCAGGCTATGTATTGACAAAACAAGGGGCATGTGTGTACGGCACTTTAAAGTGGGTTAAGTACTTTTGCAATGCTTTAATGGTGTTGGTGTTTGCATGTAATGCACAGTAAGTCCAGCCACTGTAGCAAATTCAGTGGCATAATGCACCTTAAATGACTTAGGGCACAGCAAACTAAAACTCCCCTGAGGTGTTTTAGTTTGCTGCCCTACAGCTGTGGAGTGAAGAACTGGGCTCTGAGCAGCTCAGGGGCTCATCAGGAAGCACGTGCAGGAAGTGTGGCAGCAGCCTGGGAAGGCAGGCTCTGCCCAAGAAAAGCAGTGAGCCTGATCCCCACCCCGGCCCCCCCAGAGCCTGCCTGCCAGCCTAAGCTGCATGGGGGCCCAGTGCTTCCCTCTGCAGCTGTGGTCCCCCCCAGAACCACCTGAGCCGGGTGCCTGCAGGCAGGTGCTGCCTGGGGGAGGGGAGGAGGGGGTGGGCACCGCTGCCATGGAGGAAAACACCAGCCCTGCCCGCACCCCAGGCACTGCTCTACCTGCCAACAGCTCACCCTCCCTTCCTTGCTGCTGGAGAGGCAGGTAAGTACACATCTGCATGCACAGCCCAGGGGTTTGAAGGGCCCTAAAGTGAAATGGTGTTTTAAAAAACCTACCGCTTCAATTTACAGATGCCCTCAGACCAGCAGAGACTCCCTATGCCTGACGATGGATGACTGCTCCCGAAAGCTTGCTACGGACTTTTTTCCAACTACTCAGTTGGTCTAATAAAAGAGATCACATCTACCCAAAGGGCATTGAATTTTGAATACTTTCATTGTCTAGATTAGTGATGAATAACAATTAGTGGCTATAAACATGTTTTCATTAGTATCAATAAATATAAATTGTAATTGTAAAGGAAATGATTTTAGCTTCTTTGGAAAATATTGCAATAGTTCCTGTAATTTTCCTATATGAACTAGCAAGGAGGGTCATGGAAAAACAGGCTTTACATTGTCTTCTTTCAGAAAGTCAGCAAACATTGTGTCACTTAAGTGTACAGCTATAAAAGGGACAAGTTAATGTTCCGGTGAAAATCCCTGGGAGGTTGATACAGCCCATTAAAAATGGGGGCATTTGGTCACTTTACCAAATTACTTCAGAGGTAAACTGTAATCTCTGAGAGGTCCCTCTAAGGATTTAAGTACAAAGCATGTGTAGTTCTAGTTTAGGACAATTGTGTTCACCCTTTATTTTTTAACTTTATTTAATTTTTATTCTTTTAAAATAGTGTTGAGTTCTGTTTTTTATTTTGGGAAAATTAGTTATTTTCCTAGTACTAGAAATATGGCCAGAAGGAACTAAATATATTTATAAAGTATAATTTATTATTTTAAATAAATGTAAGAAGTTTCTTTTTGCTTGGCCATGCACATGTGTGTTTCCACAGCAGATAACCAGGGTGAGTTGATATAAAACTGTACAACCATTAGTTTATCAACTGAAACCATCTGGAATTCAGAAAGAAAATTCTCCATTCACACGCATTAACATTTCCATTTTTAATTTCATAAATTACTTTAAATATCACTTCAATTTAAGAAGGTTCAATTATCAAACAGATTATCAAAAAAAGCTCTCGATGGTTCAAATCATGGGTGTTCTCTTCCCTCCCTGCTCGCCAGCTAGTCAGTTCATTAGCTTGATAATATGCTAAAAAAAAGAGACTGTCTTCCTCAAGATACATTATCCACTATACAATGAAGATTACTGATGAAAGGGTTCTGCAGCATGTAATGCTCTAGTCTGATCTGAAGTGTATCCAAACAGAGAGTCCTGGAACTTAGCTATCTGTTCTGTAAAATGAAATGGATATCTTCTTTCCAGTCACTGGGATATTGGAACAGTAAGTTACTGATACATAAGGAGGACATCCTATAGAAAATATTATAGAACTGTATCCAAAGTCCATTGAAATCAGTGGAAAGACTCCCATTAGCTTTGAAGGGAATTGCATTGAGGCCCATAACATAACATTTCTTCAGTGCTTTTGGTTCAAACTGATAATATATGAAGTTATAAATAAAACCGGACATAATCCTAAAAGCAAAGAGAAAAACCCAAATTTAGAGGATATGGGCACTGAGCAGATCCATACCTATCTTGGAGGATATCCAGTGCTTGAAAGAAAGTGGTAAGGCATGGGGTTTGCCACCTCCATTCTCTTTGGGGTTTGCCACCTCCATTCTCGTTCCCTTTATCAACTATCAGACTTTGAGGAACAGAGAATTTAACTGCACCCCAAGAAGTTACACAAGCACAGATGCATTGTGTATTCCAGCTTATCAAGCCATTTGCCATTTCTTATAGAAATATAGAAGTCTAATATCACAAGCTAATAATAAGCACTAAAATATTGTATGAAAGATAAGCTATAGTCATAACACACTTAATCAGTCATATGGCTTCTTTTTTTTTAGGTATCATTTGAACTAATACTTTTCTGCATTTGGTAAAGGAAAGTTGCCTGGCAGTAAGATCTGATAATTGCCAAAGACCTGTGGATTGCAGCTCAAAGTATAAGTAATGAATACAAACAAATACTTCCTCCCTGTAATAGTGCCTTTTAATAGATGCAATGAACCTACATGGTGTTATTGTTTTCTGACACAATTTGTAGTAGTCACAGGGAGCATCAGAATAGATGCTGTGCTTTATTTAACACATTTACAAGCTTATAGCTCTGCTCCAAAGTTCATGGTTTAATTCAGTGCAGAACAGGAATTCTAATGCAGCTAGAGAGGCCCCAGGAAGAAGCAAGTTGCATTTTTTCCTTGAGGAACACAGAATACAGTATTGCAAATAAACAAATATTAATATTTGAAAAGTGGGAAACTGTATCTGAAGGTTACATGACCTGTTGTGTGTTTTTATTTGACAGTCTATGTAAAGTAGTTTAATAAGAATAGTGGATTAAAATCTTCTGAATTAAGTTTGCTTTCTGGAAGAGTTCAATATCTTTAAAGGGCATACAAGATCATTTTTGTGCCTTTCAGTAGCTAAAAAACAAAAAGATGAAAAGGAAGAGGAAAGAGTGCCATATATTTTCACTGGCCTCACTCTTACCAAAATGAGGTGTGTTTTTGTCTTGCATTTATTCCAGCCCAAATTTACTCTGGTGTAAACTACTCCAGAGTAAGAGTTTTTGGGCAGGCATCTACACATGCAGGGATTAGAAAGCAGATTTGCACCTAGTTCCCTGCAGCCCCTCAGTGGGCTCCTGCCACCATCAGGGGGAGTTCCAGGCTCCCCCAGGGGGCTAGCTCAGGGGCTGGCAAGGAGCACTGGGCCAAGAGATGGCTGTTTCCTGGCTCCAGCGGGGCTGCCTGCTGCTGGAGCAGGTACAATGTCCCCCTGCCTCAGCAGCAGGGAGCTCCTGGTGCTGGCTCCCTGATCAGGGGCACGATGCTTGGAAAGAGCTGCAGAGGTGGGGTAGGTCCCAGCCCCCTGCTCCAATCTGCTGGTGGGGCAGCTAGCAGCAACCCACCAGTCAGACAGCTAGCAGTGACATAAGCTTCTCCCAGCACTGGCCCTGTAGTCACGGAGCTGCTGTTGGGAGATAAGGGTCTCCCAGCCCCCAGTTCCCTGATCATGATGGCAGAGTGGGGGCTAGGAAATAAGGATCTTGTAGCCCCTGTTCCCTAATCATGATCTGGGAGCAGGGGGCTTGGAGTTCCCTGCTGCCAGTGCAGGGAGACATAGTCCCCACCTGGGCTGCTGTGCTGGAGCACACTCCAGCAGGAGACAGCTCAGAGGGGCAGGGAACTATCTCCTACCTCCTGGTGGATGGCTTCTACACAAGTGCTACATAGCAAATATACTTGGAATTAGGAAGGTTTACTGAGAAGTAAGTATCTGTACATGTAGACACACATGCTTACTTTGCAGCAAACTATGGTAATGCAAAGTTAAGCATGTTGCGTAGATGCGCCCACCTTGTATCATCTTTGCAACTCCCTTCTCGCTTAGACCTCTGTAACACAGCTGTTGCACAGCTGGGCCTGCCTTTTTCTCTAATTTGTTGTGAGTTTATATCCCCATGATACCTACCCAGTCCAGGGTCCAACATAACAGTGCACTTTTATTAGACACTCAGTGGCAGGGGAGCGAGGAAGAAGCAGAGAAATGTTACCTGGATAATTGTAAAAGAAAGGACAGCCCCATTAGTGGAAGATCTAGGGTAGTTAACATAGAAGAGATTAGCAGAAATCAAGTAGATAATAATGAGCCATGAAGTCAACTGACTATCTTATCCCATATGAATAGAAATGCAGCTGTCCCTGCCAGGCAGGTTGTTTTAAACTTTTATTGGAGCAGGATTCAAAGTGGGGAGGGTGGGGTGCAACTGTACCACCTATGTCTCCCCGCTACCTCTGCCTTTCCCTCATTTCTCCCCAAATTCACCACTGGGCTCTTTATGCTTGCTTATGTATAGCACTCATTGGGGGAAATTTTGATTATAGATAAAGTGAAAATTTAGTTTCCCTGAATAATCAGGAAATGGAGGAAGAAAGATTTTAGGAGAAAGAGGCTGGGTGGAATGAACAAACATCTATTTTTTTTCACTTTAGTTGCTCAGGTGCCATGTCAATAACTTTTAGTTAGATTGTTCTTGTCTGCAGCACTAGAAGGAATCTTTCCAGCTTCATATGTTTCAGTTGAAAAGAAAGGGCATATGCTAAGAAAGATCCGTGCATTGGAGATATTCAAGCTACTGAACTGAAATTTTGATAGTAGAAAATTACAAGTATTTACATCTTTATAAATTATTTGATGGTTCAATGTAACATATTTTGAAAATGTATCATGGATTTATGTATAAACTACACCTTTGGTAAAGGAAACACATTAAAAAATAGGACTCTATCACTGCATGTGTGTAGAAGAATAGGTATTGGTGATGTATGGGTTCTACACTCCAATGTATCCTTCAAGGAGCCACCTCAGTCTGCCTTCACTTTAGTGTTTTTGCTCCAAGTACCAACTGGGGAATGAAAAACATCTATTCCTCTCACCAGAAAAGCATCTGTTCCTCTCAAGCCAGCTGAGCTTGCATACCATCATGTTTCTCTCACTAGGAAAGTTACAAATTGTGGTCCCGTTGTGATTTGATATACCTTCAATATATGAAATATTGGTAACTCAAAGTTTAAATGCATTAGAGATGAGAAGAGAGGTTCTCACAACCCTTGGTCCATATGACTAATAAAATAGGGGTCACCTAAAGAAGGGCACTTTGTGCCTGAAAGCTTGTCTAACTTCTTCCCCAACTATACCATTGGTCCAATAGAAGATATCACACAAAAAAGAAAACCACCCCCAAAACCCTTGTTTCTATTCTCACGTGGACCCTCGTGGTGACAACATATCTCTCCAATTTACTGTCAGATTATTTAACATTTATTAACAAATGCAGCTCCTGGAAGACTTGTTGAACACGTTCATGATGCAGGCATGTACGCTTGCAGCAGCTCAAATCGGAGTGACACACATTTGAGCTGGGTATTTTTGACTCAGTGCATGTGCCTGGCACTTTAGTGAGGCAAATTGTGCCACTTGGGGCAAAATAATCCTGCCTAGCTCCTCCTGGATCTGCAGCCAGGGGGAGCTAAAGACTGGGGCCAGCACCTGTGCTGGCCCCAGCAGTATAAAAAGCTGCCCTGGTGAGCAGCTCAGTAGGGCTGTCTGAAGCGTAGGTCCCTGATTCAATTTGTCAGAGATTCAACCTGATTTGGTAGCCAAATCTCTGAATCCAAACTGAATCAGAGGATCCTTTAACCTCTCTGAATTGAATTGGAGCCCTCTGAATTGATTCAGAGAAATTTGGAAAGATTCAGAGGTTTGGACATATGTTTTTTCTATATACCTCTAGGTAACAGAGGCTTGTGAGTGCTGTGATGCTGGGTGCATGAAGTGTCCCACAGAAGCATGGGGGGGCTCCCCAGTGCACTCAGCAGCAGACCTGGAAGTAGACCAGAAGCACTTCTGGTCCACTTCAAAGTCTGCCAAGAAGTGTGCTTAGCCACCCCTCCCCCAACATATCCCCCTGGCTCAGTGACTGGTGCCTTCTGGGTTGGGGGGGGGGGGCATCTGGGGTCCTCCTGCGGCCAATTGCCAAGCCTGGAGCATGCGGGGGAAAGGGGCACACACTCCCCAGAACACCCAGAATTGGACTGGAAGTACTTCTGGTCCACTTCTGGGTTGGCCGCCGAGCATGTGGGGCACCTCATGCACCCCAGCATTGCAGCTATCATGAACCATGCCTGCTACTTCAAGGTACATAGAAAAAACTTTTAAAGCTGTGTCTATGTCCAAATCACTGATTCCTCAAATCAGCATCAAATCTTCATATTCAGATTGGGCTGAATCAAATCAGGTACAGTGATCCGAATCAGCGAATCGAATCACTGTCTCTGATTTGGGCTGAATCTGAATCGAATAGGGCCTACAGGTCAGGGCTATTTGACCTGAGGGGCTTCTGAGGCCTGGCCAGTTGATATCTGGGGAAACTAGCCCCCTGTGCCAGCTGGACTGCCAAAACTGCCCTCACTTACAGTGGCCCCTGCACCCTCTACCTACTGCGGCAGTCTGGTGAGGACTGTTACTTGGCTCTGACCTGCTGCCACCTGCAACAGTGTCTTCCTCCTTGGACCTTCAGCCCCATGGCTGCATGTCTGCTAGATGCAGAGAGGGACCATACAGCCACCTGGGCTCTGGTACGGGCACTGTAGCAGAGCCACCTGAACCTCTGGGCCAGCTGCCAGTGGGCTGTGGCTACACAGCAGCATCACTACATCCAGACATCCCAGTCTGGGATCAGAGCCTGCTGCCTACGTTGGGGCTTTGAGTACCAGCTGGCCCTGCTGGGGAGGACCATACCCATGCTGCCATCCCTACTGCTGCCCTCTTCTCCACTGCTGCCAGGCTGGACCCAACAGAGGGAGAGGATGACAATGAAGATCCTGCCATCACTTCCCACATCTGCCACCGCACCTGGGCCTGGGCTACCAGTAAACACTGGTGGGAGTTCATCATCCTCCCCACCTGAGATGATGGACACTGGGTGCAGACCTTCAGGTTGTCAAGGGACACATTCATGCACCTGGTGGCCCAGGTAGTCCCTAACATCAAGTGTCAAGACCCTGTGATGCATCCGTCCTTTAACCCAGAAAAGCATGTAGCCATAGCCATCATGAGGCTGGCCACGCCTGCCAGCCTCAGGTACATGGTCCACTCCTTTTGGTTGGGGAAGTCCACCACTGCTCAGGATGTTCTGGATGAATGTGGGGCCATCTAGGACATACTAGCCAACTGGATAATATATATAATAACGTTATCTCAGCTGGCCAACCCTGGGGAGGTGGTAGCAGGGCTTGGAGCCCTTGGTTTCCCAACTGTGTTGGGGTGCTTGATAAGACCCACACCCCCATCCTCTGCTACCTTGGGGGAGGGTGGCAGTACATCAACCACTGTGGTGCTCACTTGGTGGTGCTTGAAGTGGTTGTAGACCATTGTGGCAGCTTCATCCACATTTACACTGGGTGGGCTGGGAGTGCCCACGATACCCATGTGCTGTGCCAGTCATCACTCCCAGAAGTGATGGAGGCATGAGCTTTCACCCCAGGGATTCAAGACCTGATCATTGGGAATGTCAGCATACCACCAGGGATCATGGCAGATGCTGCATACCTGCTCATCTCCTAGCTGATATGCCCCTTCCCAGGACCCCTGGATGTTTGGCAGCAAAGCTACAATGCAGGCAACTGTGGGGGCTGTACATGGTGGGGGTAGGGGTAAGAGTGTGTTAGCCCCCTCCACACCCATCCAAGAACAGCCCCCCTCCCCCCCCACAAGACCTGACATGTAGTGCAGGCTGGGCCCTGGCATCCTGTGCCATATACAGCTCTGCAACTCAAGTGGCACCATGTGCCTCCAGGCGTCTCTACCTGCAGCTGGCCCTCGGCTCCCTCACAGTCCCACTGCTGCCTGATGCAGGCAGCCCCAGGGGCTGTGCACTGTAGGGGGACCTAGCCCACACAGTCCCCCACCCTGGGGCCTACACAAGACATTGGGCAGGGTGGGCACCATGGCTTCTGCCCCTTAAGTTCTCACTTGTTTGCAAGTGGCTCTTGCAGGCTAAAACTGACAGCCTGAAGAGGGCTGTTTGCAAACAGGGAAATGTGGGTTTCGCTTTTAGGGTGGAAAATTCACATTCCCCCTGCCCCTTCCCTTCTTACTGTGATCACCCATGGTTGCAGCCTCTGACTCCTCCAGACTCTGGTAGTGGTCTGGATGGTCCTGGGTGCCTCCACCTGGCTCCTAGCCAGCTCCAAGCCTTGCCCCACTTTTATTTTCCAGCATGCTTAAGGGGCGTGCTCATTGGAGGAGCAAGGGGTAGCCCAATACCAAAGCATCTCTCTGGAGGACCCCTTCTCCAGGTTGCTTTTGATCATGGTCTTGGACCATGCCTTGCCCCACTTTTTTGCTATGAGTTTCTTTTTGAACAGGGAATGTGTTTTTTTGTTCCCGGCGTGCATCTTGTGGCATCTCAAACTCCTTTGAGACACCACAAGAGGCATGCGCAGGCTCGTCTGGATGCACCCATTGAGTTACAATCAGCAGCACAAAGATTGTGAGAGAAAAGCTGTTGAGAAGCAAGAACAAGTAAGAGACATTAATGCAATAGGGTATTGGAAAGAGCTAGTTATTGGAAGTAAGAAAAATTTCAGGACGGGGTTGGACTCAATATCTTATGAGGTCCCTTCTCACCCTAATGTCTATGAAATAATTATATATAGGATGGAGATAAGAGATAAGTGGGGAAGGGTGGAAAGGAACTGTGATGGAATTTGAAGCTTTTTGGTACTGTATTTCTCTCAACTCGGCCTCTTTTTAGTTTAATCTATTCTTACAATCTTAAATCCGAGTATAAAGAAATTCAGTAGCGCAAGCATAATTGTTACTCGGTGTCTCAGAATGCACTACTGGGTTCAGAAGATTCCCTGTGCTTGAACAAAGGACGTACTCACGGTTGTTCTCACTCTTGCAAAGCTTTATTTAAGGATACTCGCAGAGGCAGGCAATAGGACAGAGCAGAGAGGATGGTTACTTCACATTGGCTCTAGGCAGCAGCTGCCACCCTGCATAGTTCCCCTGGCCCCGGCGTGTCCCAACCCTGGGGATGTGATAGCCTGCTGCGCCGGGGCTCTACGCAAGTCAGAACTCTTGCCAGAGTAAAAGAATTCATTGTAACTTAAAAATGTACAGCTTATATAGTCTAGAGTAAATAACGTTATCTCAAACTAGAGATTTAGTTATCTCAAGCTAAAAATTTTGAGGTGAGTCATGATCCAGCACACCTGGTGTTTACTACATTCCACTGTATTACAACATTTTACTATCTAAGTTCATAGTTCAGTCATGCTCACAGAGCAAGAAGCTACATACTGTTTCGCCAGCCTACTACAGAGTCAGCATACAAAACTCTTGTTATTAGCATTTAGCATTTAGTTATTAGCCCTTACTATTACACTCAGTTACTGGTTATTTTCTAGGTTCTTATGCCTTACTCATGTAAACACTCAGGATAGCAGATAACTTATGGAAAGTCAAAGCACTTCATAAGGAGTCAACCAAATTGGTGTAAAAAAAATTAACCTCTTCTGACAACAGACTTGACAGTAAACACGTCAGAAAGAGCTTCTGTAGAGAGGCCTTTCAGTTTCAGAATCTCAGTGAATAATTTATAATGAAAATGCATTAGGGTTTGAAAAGAATCAAATGTGCTGAGTACTTGCTCCAAATTTAAACTGTAAAGTGCTAACTTTAAATGGAAAAGTTCTCTGGCATGTTCACTTGGGGGTTTCTTCTTTCGTTTTGTCTATCTTCATTTTTGCCATAAAAATGGAGTAGGTATGTGAACAGGACCAGAACCAAAATTCCTCCTTTCTAATTCTGATAGCTCTTGTTTTCTTCAGGATGCTGGGGTATCAGATTCTTTTTGGATGAAGAATTTACTCTTATCTTTTAAGACTAATATCTATAGACCAATTTTCCCAATATACAAAACATAAATACAAGTGTAGGGATATCTGAGCACAGATCTTCATTGTGCTTTACTGAGAAAAATAAAGATGGGTTTCCAGTCTGAAATCTAAATGAAAAACTCATGAAAGTCAATAGACTGTGGAGTATTAAGCCTAGGATAGGAAAGGCAATTTTAAGCAGGGAGAGGGAGACACTGAATTATTTCCTGAGTGTGGTTTCACTTGGAAAGTGTTACAGGCTGCCTCTAGGGAACAATTGGCTTCCCTTTGGCTTTTCTGCTTGTCATTTCCACTCACTGTGTGATATAGATGCCCCAGGACAGAAGAAAATTGGACACTTAATAGTGATTGTATTTGTCAATAAACCTCTTCTTCTGGCTTTTTTTTTGAGTTCTTTTATCTTTAGATCTATTTTTGAGCTCACTGAAGTTCAGGGGTCAGATTATTAATTTATACCCATTTCATTCCCAGAGCTTAGTATAGTTGATGTTATGGCAGAATACTACACTTCTGCCTTGAAAAGTTTTTTTGCTGCAATATAAACCTCATACTCCATTACCATTTTCCTCACTGAGAGTTTAAACGTTCCAATGTAATCTGAAAAAAACTGTACCAAGCAGTTAAATTGAATAGAATTATGGTGTTAACTGCAGTTGAGATCTCTGTCTTGTGCTAGAAACAGGTATATCAGAGGCTATGAGGGGAAAAAGTACTGCTTGAAATTACCTAGAGACTGAAGTGAATATCACATGATTATTATTCTTGTTGTTGGAAATAACTATGATAATGTAGTCATTATTGATTTTTTTTTCTCTGTAGGGCTCTGACTTTGGCTCATTGCTCATTTTAAATGGCTCAGTATGTCACAAGAGTTGTCAGTGCCTGCTCATTTAGCCTTATATCATTTGTTTATTGCATTTTCTGTACAAAAGCAGGGGCTATCTATGGGCTACCATGGACATAGATCTCAGCAGTTAGGCAACCATAGAAAACAATATTGACTAAAACACAGACTTCGGAAAAAAAACCCCATGTCAATCAACCTTGATTTACCAGCATGGGGGAAATAATACTGTTTAATTGCCATGTGGTATTTGCATAAAGAAATGCATTAAAAAAAAAAAAAGAAATCCTTGGTTACAATTCTTAATAATTGGAATGTCATTTGTATTTGTCTAACTTCAGATTCAATTAAATATAATTTACATCTGAATTTGGCCTGGAGTAGAAAATTACACTTTAACCATTTTTCTTCAGTCAAAGAAAACTAAATTTTGGATTATTTGTTCATACTTACATGAGTTAACCCACATAGGCAGTAGCTAGAACATAACCATACATATTTCTTAATTTTCATGGAAATGCCATTGATCAATTATAACAGCTTAGGCAGTAAAAGTAATGTTTAGAAAATGAAAATACACATTTTAAATGTATATTTTCATTTTCTAAACATTATTTGGCAATGAGCCAAAGCCAGAGCCCTACAGAGAAAAAATCAATAATGAATACATTATCATAGTTATTTCCAACAACTGACTTGAAAAATACCTCTCAAAGTTTGGGCTTCATGGCAACTATTGCTTGTAACTGAAACTCCACCTACCCTTCTACTCACTCTCGGGAAGTTTGGAAGGTAGAGTTCCATTTGCAGATAATATTTCTCATTGGATACTGATTTGACAAATTTTTGTTTACATTTGAAGATTCACTTCTTATAAATCCTTTCAAAATGTCTTTGTATGAATGTTGTTTTCAGTGCAATTAATTTTATTGGCTTTAAATATGATAAGCTTCTTAAGGACAAAACTGAGACACACTGCAGGTGATTGCAAAAATTTGGGATGATCTGTTCAGGAGCCTAAATACTGCCCAAGTCTCATTTTATCCACCAAAGGTCATTTTTATATATATTTATATTTAGAACTATCATAACTGGGCAAAATACAAATAAAATAGAAGGGTAGACAAGAATTGATTAACCATAAAAATAGCATTTCAAACTGATATCAGATTCTTTTTGGATGAAGAATTTACTCTTATCTTTTAAGACTAATTGCAGTTTGACATACTAGAAATGTAGAGCCATTAGATACAGTAAAATACCAGTCTATCTTTTAATCAAGGAAAGTTAAATAAGTGCCTGAAAAAAGTGGGATGAATTCTCTGCTACATTGCAGATAAGGTTAGGAACAAAAAGAAGAGCAATACAGGTGAAAGTGCATAAGCTACAGAAATAAATTAAGTGACATGTCTAATTAGTGTAAGCAACTAATTGAGAATTAAACTAGTGCTAATGTAAATTTAATCCACCTTGTTTCTCCTTGCATCCTTGATACAGGATAACATGAAACGTTCTCAATACAGTTAGTAAAGTATAAAATAAAGTTTTATGGCATACCATATAATAAGGTTTCTAAATAGAAATCTATGCTTATAATAATCTGTTCAGTGCAGTAGAAACCTCCACTGTCAAATACAGAAATTAATGTTATAAGTAATCTAATGTAATGTGTATAATTAACTGTAAAGTTGACATAGTAGAAACAAAAGTAGGGCTGTTTGAGCCAATGGTTTGCACATACAGAACAGCTATCACAGTGGTGGTAAAAAGTATTGTATTATTGATTAATAATTAAATAGGAGAAGGGGAAATCACAAGGAAGTCTTCAGTGTGTAGAGCACTGAGAAAAATGGAGCAACAGTGACTTAGCACAGATTGAGGAAGACAAGGATATCATAATGCTACATGATGTTACCCCTCTTGACTTCAAGGCTGTAGAAGTATTCTAACCGTAAAAAGACCTACATGTCTTGTGTTCATCTGCATTCATATTCAAAGCCACATAAATGTTGATGTTTCATTAGCAAACTAAGGTGGAATGCTCTGAAAAAAATTAAGAATTGGTTTTGGAATAAAGTTTTTTAGGATCCAGACCTCTGCACTTGAAGAATAGTGAAACAGCATATCCTAATAATTGCTTCCATGGATGTGTGTTTAAAGGCCAATATTTGGATTTATTGTTAGATGTAAATAATTCTTCATATTACATTGGTATAGTTGGCTTATATATGGATGGATATTTAATGTTTTTTAATTGTATATTTACAGTTGGTATCAAGGTTCTCTTTTTGCATTTCTCCCTTTGTTACATTACCGCTTGTCCCACCAACACTAACGATTTGCTCTAGACCATATGTGGCACAGACAGCCTTTGTGGGGCACATGGCAGGTCAGGGAGGGAACAGGAATAACAATGACAGATAGGACAGAGAAAATAAAGCAGAGCAGCAGATTGGGTAGGGGAACATGACTGGAGTGCACTCAGGGAAATCACAGGGCCTAATTTGTGTCATAACTCACTGTTCTAGGCTAGCTAGACTGAAGAGTGTATATCTTATTTTGTTGTATACTAAATGTATTTAAAACTGGTCATTTGCTTTAGGAAAATCTGCTCCATAATATAAAAGATGTTTTAATCATATCATATAATCATATCAACAGTACAGACAAATCACAAAATATCTGTAAGATAGAATTCTAGAGAATAATTAGCATTTGAATGGGAAGCTACTTTTATGAAATAATTACAGAACAAAGTATTCAACTCATCATTTGAATGAATGACATAGTAAGGGAGACATTCACGGTTTGGAGATAACATTTTGATTATACATCAGCGCAAACCCAAAGTAGTTCACTGGCTTCAGTGGAACTAATCTGGATTTAATTATGATCAAAATCTTTCTTCATACAGCCATCCTCCTCCCAACTCCTAGGTTCATTTTTATTTAATTGGCAACAACTTTGAGTTTTGTTAAGAATTTTAAATTAGGAATGATTGCATATAATACTAGGAAGTAGTTTTAAATTAAACATTTTCCTTTACAGAATGAATCAGGAAATGAAAGACAACATAGCCATCAGGGCATTGATTATGGCTTTTCAAGGATGCAGCTTTAGAGTCTGTGTGTGTATAGCTTCCTAGATTTCTGGTACCACTTTAGGCTTATTCTCCCTTGTGCACCTGATTGCAACAGTCACATGCCAGAGCCCCAAATAGTATTTTTCTACATCCAGGTGTTTTTAGAAGGAATAGTACACAGTAAATAGTATTGGTTTTTTTTTCCTTTAAGTCTCCCTCCATTTATACTCTGCTTAAATTTAAAAGTTTGCCCTCATCTCTGCAACTCTACTTCAGCCTACAAAATAAAAGCATTTAAAAATGTAAATGACTAATATCCTGCATGAATTCTTTAATTTTAAATATTTGTTCTATGTACACCTATGATCTAGACAACATGAAGATATTTTTAGTACGTTCCATAATACAGAAATTCTACTTCTGTAATTAGGCATTCACAGAAAGTACAGTATCAGAATACGTACAGACATTAATAGTCAGATTTTAACACCACTGGCCTCATCCACATGAGCGTGAGCATTTGTTGCCTGGGGACAAGAAGCAGCGGCACACCTTGTGATGCTGCTACTTGTCCCTGGGGAAAGCCTGTCTCATGCGCCCTTTGGTGCATAGCAGGTTATCCTGGGTGGGGTAGGGAAGGCTGGGGCCAGCACTGTGCTGGACCTCCGGGGGTCCCCTGGGGCTGCAGCAGTGATGATCCTACTGCTCAGAGCCTGGTGGGTAGCTGGAGCATGGCTCCGGACAGCCAGGCTCTGGTTTGGGGCAGTGCACACTGTCCCCGCATGTCTGCAGCACCATATACCTCATGGCCATGCTTGTCTGGGTGTAAACATTATGTTTTACTGTGTTTTAATGTATATACTAAGAATGTCCTAGAGATTTTTGTCTGAATAAGAAATGCTTCTTTTAAAAAATGTCATAACCGTATCAAAATTAAGAACACAAGATATAGTTAAAGGAAAGTTACAGTTATTTTTTCACAGAAAAGCCATAAGAAATCTCAACCTATCCCTTGCTAGCTTTCTACTAATTCCCAGCTTTCTTCTAAAATTAGTAGATGTATGAACACAAAGGCCATATTTTATTCTACTTATTGAATATCTAAGTAGATTTAGCACCCACGTGTGGTTTTTTTCCCCACCCTGTTCAAGCCCCTAAAATTAATTCATGCATCTAATTTAGTAGCATACAACTTACTTTTAAGACTGATTCATATTAACATTTTTTCAGGGATTGATGCAGGGATCGATCACACTTAGACTCCTAAATCCTCTTGCGTCACTAAGAAGTGGAATAGAATCTGGCCCAAGGATTTTTTTTATACCTGCCCAAGCCTTATCTAAGCAATATAGAGCTTCTTGACTTCGCAAAAAATGTACTTGAAATTTCACTAGCACTAAAATTCCTCATTCAGTATTTAGTTTGGATAAATATACAATGATTTTGAAGCCTTTTAGTTCCCCTCATCCCTATATTTCTACATATCACTATGTATTTCTTTTAACAACCCATTCTCCCTGTTTTCATGAGCTTGGGAACCTTCTTCCTACACTTGAAATGATTCTATGATTCTTTGAAATGAGCAGGCCTAGAATTTTTCAGTGTGTTTGCCACTTTTTGATTCTTCATTATATATTAGTTATGCAGACCTATTTCTCACAGACATCTGAATTTTTTAACAAACTTCTCCTAAACTTATTTGTGGATTTGATATCCAGATTAAAATATACCATATTTTCTCAATTCTAATCTGAGGTTATTTTTCCCATTTAACATGAAGAATAAAGCTCTTCATCTTAGAAACAAGTATGAGTGTGGTGGCATGGGGGGAGAGGCAGGAAGCTGCTGTGGCTCAGAGCCGTCTTACCAGGGATCCGGGTTTCCTGTTTCCCACAGAAAAACAGAAAAGCATGGATTTCCCTATTTTATCAGAGAAAAAACTGATTTTCCCTTGTAGCAGAGATATTTGCGGATTTCTCACTTTTGCAAAGAGCTCTGCAGGCAGGCACAGTTCCAGCCTGCAAGAGCTAATTGTAGAAAGGATGGGAAACCCCCAGCTCTGTGCAGAGGGGGAAGGGCAGGGCCTGAGGCTCAGTCACCCAAGGCGCAGCTCATGCTTGTTGTTTGTTCCTGGAGCCTGTGAGGTAAGTGGGGCTTGAGGCTTGCAGGCCAGGGCTGGGGGGAAAGCTAGCTGGGGACTGAGGGAACGGGGAGGTGTTGGGGGAATACATGGAGCGCCCGCTGGTCTGGACCCAGAGCGGTGTGGTATCGGGCCTTCAGGGAAGCCGCACATGGAATTGCAGAGCCCCCTTGGGCCAATACTGCACCACTCTGGGTCCACTGCTGCCAGGCAGGTGGGCACTCCATGTGAGGCTTTCCCCAACATCTCCCCCTTCTTCATCCCCCAGTCAGCTTCCTGCAGGAGTTTCTCTGGCAGACACAGACACACACACACATAGATTTCATAGACATTAGGGCTGGCTCGCAAATTCTCTAATAAAACTCCAAAATCTGTAATTAAAATTAAAGCTACCCTTCCCCCCGCAAGCCCTGCTGGTGCCCCTCACTCCCCCACAGCTCCCCAGGCCTGCTCATGCTCTTCACTCCCTCCACAACAGTTCCCCAACACCACACATGCAGGCACAGACACACACACATGTAGGCACAAACACACACATGCAGGCAGAGACATGTGCACACACACACCAGCAGGTAAGTGTGTGTGGGGGGGGGGTAAGGGAGGAGGATGGGGGCGC
>NW_005841984.1:1490249-1524847 GCF_000455745.1 Alligator sinensis
GGGAAGGGGTTGGGGGAGCCAGATCAAGAATGGGAGAGGAGGGAGTGTGTCTCTGTGCCTGCTCCCAGGAGCAGGGCTGGGAGAGCAAGGGCAGTGGTGCCTCTCTGCGGGCTGCACACACACTGCCCGGATGGTCAGCAGGGAGTGGGGGTTCACATGTGGCGGCCACCACCACCCCACACTGCCGCTGCTGCCACTGTCGTGGCCTGCACTGCTTTCCCGTGGCCAGTTGCACATGCGGCTCCATGGGCAAGGGGCACTGGGGGTGGCAGCAGTGGCACAGGGTGGGGCAGCAGCAGTTGTCGCATGCGAGTCCCACTACCCCTGTCCTGCTACCAGGTGGCATGTGTGCGACCTGCAGAGGGGCACCGACAAGGGAAGTAGGGAGGATGTAGTGGGAGCCAGTACTTTATTGTTCTGGTCGTTATGTGCAGTGGTTAAAAAAATTGTAGGTAGAACTGATGATGCCTAGGAGCTCTTTTGTTCTCAACTATATTCCATTCCAGATAAACAACCTAAGGGCTTATTGCAGCATGTATCCCACTGGGTTCATCAGGGAGGTTGAAGACCTACCAAATGGGTGAGGTGAGGTGGAAATCTGTTTTGCACAACATAGTCTCCCAAAAGGATCTTTGACATTTCTGTAAGCTCTGTTTCTGTTTCTGTCTCTGCCTCTATAAAGGAAGAAGAGTTTCCTTTATAGGAAGGAAGGGGAAGAAGAGGAACCGTTCATACAAATAAATAAATAAAAACTGTTCCCTATGTTGGAATAGTTACACATTCATTTTGACTATTGAGAGTGGTGACACAGACATTCATAACAGCATTGGTTATAATCTATTGTCATAGAGTATGGTTTCACTGAACAGTTGACCTGGGTGATTGGCATGACAGTTAGCCTAATTCAGGGGACAGAAAAGACCTACTGGCATTACTGGATCCTCGTAGTTTAGGCAGACAAGATTATTTGGGTAAATCCACTATCTTTTATTAAACGAAGTCTGTGCAAGCTTTCATGTATAAACCCCCTTTCTCAGGCTAAGGAATTGTCTGAGGGCCTCCTGTGGCATTCTGAGATAATCTGCTCTAGATTTCTTTCCCAATTGATTGTGTTTATTATGTGACAGTATGTCTGCCTTTTGGAGGGAATTTTGAATAGGGGATTGGAGGGCTGTCAGCATTTGAATGATTTTTTGCTTGCCTTCTCACATCAAAGAAGAAAGGTTACAGTTTGAGATGAAGTAGAGCTTGGCTCTATCCCACCTACCATTTGGGTAAACAAGCTAAGAGTAAAGTACTGCCAAAGCTGTCAGAGGCATGGCTCTGTAAATAGTAGGAGGTTTGGTCTAAGATTCAACTAACCGACTGGGTTAACTGAGTAGTAAACACATAACCATGATGCTATTATTCACTTCCATTTGTTTCTTAAATATCTTGCGTATCGTGTTCTCTTATGTCACAAAATGTCCTTGTTTTATTTTTAAAGGCATAATACTAAAGAGAAGGGTTATCTCATTACTGGTAGACAGTTTGACTTATATCTCAACATAATTATTTGATTTCAATGAGAATTTAACAAGAATACCCATCTAGAGTTCATGAATGCAGTGAATAGAGCAACAATAATACTTTTAGCCAGTATCTGCTGCAAAAGCAAGAAATGAACTTTTTCCCTTTTCCTAAGGGTAAAACATCTCAAACCTGGAATCTGTCAGTTTGTTTCTAGTCCTACACTTTATAACATGGGTCTCTAACTTGCTTTTTACAGACTATAAGGGTTTTATCATTGACTTCACTGGAGACAGGTTCAGGGCCATTGTCATTATAAATATTACAAGCCAATTGCCCATCTTGAATGACAGAGTGTTTCCTGGCCATGTAAACAGTCCCTCCACTGATGTCTCCTCCCCAGCCTCCAGCACGGTGGATCCCTCCTCCCCACCCACCTCCACCTCCTGCCTCAGAGCAGCAGGGCTTCCCCTCGCCTGAGGAAGTGGAGCCCCCACAGCCAAATGCCACCGGCCCTCTTGGAGGTGCATGCGCAGTTGCCCAAAAGCATTACAGACAGACAGAAAGACTAAGCCCTTTATTATATTAGATTTATGAGCCTGTCTGCCTTACATTTTTTTATGTATCTATACATATATGTAAAATTTGATCATAGGCATAATCTGAGAAAGAGCTGCCATAAATAGGAAAAATTTACTCTTTTAGGTACTGAAAACTCTTATGATTATCATTCAGTACATTAGGTACAACAAACTGCATTTTCTTTGGTTTGTAGCTTTTCATGTTAATCTTGGGAGACTGACTAACAGAGGCAATGCATACATGCATGTGCACCCCTTGAGCGTGGCAGTGCACCCCCTGCAAAAAGGCACTGCTGACACTGGTGGCTGCACCTGTGGCAGTTGCCACTTGCCACCTCGCTGCCGACACTGCTGGTGGTGTCTGTGGGTGGTCCACAATCACCACTGGCTGCTGCCAGTGCAGTCATGCCCCCCAGCCACCAGGGGCATGTGTCGTTCATGATGACAAATTCTCAGCAGCTGCTGGTCACCAAAATAAAAGTTTTTCTAGTTAGCAGTGAGAAGGACATATATAAGGCTCTTGCAAACTTCTCCATTATAATTCAATGATCAACATTTCATCTGATACTCAGCACAAGCCAAGTTGGAAGAGTAAGACTGAAAGCTGTAAAGCTGGGTTCTCCAACTAGTGACACACAGGCCACATGTGGGATTAAATGTCAGGGATTAAATTATAACCCTTGGGCTCCCACTTGGTCACCACTCCTCACAATGATATGACTATAGATGCAACTGGAGCTCCATACTCCCCTCTTTCTGGCTTCTTCCCCTGTCCCTGCACCAGGGTCGTACTGCATGGCACAGTCTTCAGTACTGAGGATCCTGAAGCCTTGGGTGTCTGAATGGCATGGTGCCAGGAGGGAGACCACAGAGCTAAGAAAGTAAGAGTGAGTTGGGGGTTACTGGGCACATGGTACAGAGTGGGGCACATAGCAGGCAGCAGCAGAGGTATACATGGCGCAGTGTGTAGGCATGAAATGTAGTAGGGGTTACCTCAGAGCATGGTGCAGTGACGAGGCATAGAAGGCAGCATGGGGAAGTGTGGAGTGTGGTGCAGTGAGGGGCATCCTTGTGCAGAGTGCAGCAGTAGCAGGGAGCACAAGGTGCAGTGGGGAAGCACCAAGATACAGTCCCCAGGCGCATGTCCTGCTTAGTTCAGCCCCTGCTTAGTTCAGATATTGTGGCCTGAGGGGGCCATTTAGAAGTTAGACAGCCCTGTTCTAAACAATTTGATTTTGATTTTAGATTAAAGATCAAATGAAGTGAAAAACTGATATTGAAACACAAATCTTATGTTTCTCATGTAGAAAGCATGCAAATATATGAATTGGTCAAGGTTTGTTGGCAAGGGCCTGTGAGTAAGGGAAAGAAATGCTTGATGTTACCGGACTGATTTTCATGTTATAATAGAAACCAAATTGAAGCAGGTACTATAGAGTGCTGTGTGGATGTTCAGAGTAACTAGCTTTTTTGTGATATTTGGCAGTTCTGATAACTCCTTTTTTCCTGATTGGTTGTTTTATTTATTTATTTATTTTTAAAAAGACATACACCAACATTTTTCCTGCCTAAAAAAAAAAGTTGCACAAAAATTCAGGTTTCCAATATTGTTTTTGTAATGACACAGAATCTAATATTAGTTTCTACAGTTCCTATAATATTTGAGGAATTTTTCAGTTTTCTTTTTCTCATTTTTCCAGCTGAGAAAAGGAGAGAAAGAGTTGAAAAAGAGAGAAAAGATATGATATTGGAATTTTTTTTCATTTCTTATTTTCTAACTATTTGAGTTAGACAAAAAAACAAAGTGTAAAGAATGAGCTTTTCTCCTTCATACACGCATGCTTTTTTTTTGTTCTGTATTATTCAATATTTAAATTGATAATCTTTTTGCTAGAAAATGAGTGAGAGAAAAGGAAAAGAGTAAAATCCAAAACCTTTTATTTTTGCTTTAATAATCACATTTTAATTCAAAATGAAAGAAAAAATCTAGTTCATATCAAAATGTCAGTTCAAATTGAAAAGAAAAAAAATGACTGAAATATTTCAGCAATTTTATGTGTAAAATACAGAGACATGACTAGATAAAAAGCAAAGTACTGATTATAATCATTTTTTATCCGCTAGTGGCTTACAATGCAGACATACCAGGCATTGAGTCTCATTTTTTTTGAATATTTTGGTAAGTTCCTCTCTATTTTGGGAACTGACTCTATTAATTGTAGCTGGGAATATGCCCCACATGTTTCCCTGAAAACGAATTTAGATCCTGAAATCTAATGTTTATATAAATGTCCAAGAACCCTTTGGTACCAAGAGTTGTCACAAAAGGAGAGTTACAGAAAATCTAACCAAGGAAAATTTTACTTTCCCTTATGCACTGCTAACTCTCTCTGAGTTGGAAGCATAACTTCCAAGTACATATTTCAGAAAGCATTACATCATTTTAGAATAATTTCCTATTATTATGAAAACATTTTCCTTAAAAGCCCGTTGCACAACATAAATACATTGCTAAAAAGGAAATAATGCAATTCCTAATTCACAGCATTTTCAATACTACTGTGCTTACTGACTGCATAAAAGCTTATATTGAAATGATAGTATGAATTAATATCTCTACAATAAAGAAACTGATTTTCAATTCTAATCACCTGGGAGTTATGTTAAAAAAAGCATTTCCATCTAATGTACTGCGTAGTTCAAAGAGGGACGCTACAAGGATCATGCTTTGACAGGACAATTAAAGGTGATAAATTTAAAAAACAACATTACAGTGGTGTCTACTGCCAGTATAAATAAGAGTCTTTCAATAGTTCTGTTGTAATCTGGTTCAGGAAGTTTATATTTCAGCTATAAAATGTGCCTCAGATTAATAAACAGGCCTTTCCTTAGTTTATCAGAAATTCCTCAAAGCAGTTTGGCTATTAGGTTGCAGGAGAGAAACATGGAGGCTTTGTTGATGTTTTTGTATTAAACTTGAAGTCAAGATTGTGAACTAGAAATAGTAGTTATTTATAAAATGGGAGAAAAAGCTTCCAGCAGCAGCTCACATATTTTAAGTTAGTTAACACTTTTTATCAGAAGGATTTTAGCATATTTTCAAAAGACACTTTTATTCTTTTAACATGCATTTAACATGCATTAACTGTGAATAGAGCTTCACAGTTCTGAATGCACAATCAAATCTTAAATATAATCACTACCAATAATCACAAACTATGGTAGCTCCTGCAGTGTATGTTCAGATTTGACATAGATTTTAACAACACAAATGCCATTAAGCTTTGTCATATAAATATTCCATGGATTAAGAACTCCCGGTAGCATAGGTGGATCTAGATTTTAAAAAGGGAGGTGCAAATGATGTGGTGTTTCATCATATATAATACAAGACATTTTTCTCTCTCTAAAAAAAAAAAAAAAGTTTATAAATAAACTAGGCACCCAGGGCTATATTATTTAATTTAAAATAAAAGCAAAATTATATATAACTTCCTTAGAATGTTCATTAATTAGCTATATTATATATTATGTATAAAAACACAACAAACTAGGCAAAAATAATCAAAAGATGTTATTTCATTAGTCCTGTAGTCACTAGAATTAAATGTACATCTCTTTTGTCAGATTGATAACACAAAATCTAGCCTTCCTGAACATCTTGACAGTGCATCCAATCCTTCACTGAAAGTTATTTACACACCTGAGTTAATGTTCACTTGAATAAAGGTTAATCTAAATTAATCTTTTTAGCTAGAGTTAAAAACAAACAACAGAATTGCAGAAGATAGTATAGCTTGATTAGTGGAACATCAAGACCATTAAAAAGATGAGAATGAAGAGTGAACTAAACAGTTTAGAAGTTATTGAATAGATTATAAATCATGAAGTCAAGTGATTGCCTTACTGCTGTCTGAATAGAGATGCTGCTATGACTGAATTAAATGTACATCTCTTTTGTCAGATTGATAACACAAAATCTAGCCTTCCTGAACATCTTGACAGTGCATCCAATCCTTCACTGAAAGTTATTTACACACCTGAGTTAATGTTCACTTGAATAAAGGTTAATCTAAATTAATCTTTTTAGCTAGAGTTAAAAACAAACAACAGAATTGCAGAAGATAGTATAGCTTGATTAGTGGAACATCAAGACCATTAAAAAGATGAGAATGAAGAGTGAACTAAACAGTTTAGAAGTTATTGAATAGATTATAAATCATGAAGTCAAGTGATTGCCTTACTGCTGTCTGAATAGAGATGCTGCTATGACTGCCAGGCAGTTGGCTTTAAACTTTGGGTTAATCAATGTGGGGTGGAGCTGCACCACTCTACCTATCCCCATATCCACCCCTGCCTAGTAACTTCTGTCCCTAGCCTATGTGGCTATGATATTATAAAGGAAACTTTAAACAAAAAGTGCTTTAGGCCATTATATGCAAATATGGTGTCTATTGCGGCTTTACTGTAAAAATGAGAATCAGGCAAGAAAGATACCATAATTTGCCTAGGTAAGTGTAATAAAACGTTGATTCTTAAAGTGCAATGTCTGGGTATTGTTTATGAAATATACTAGTACTCTTATGGCTAAAACATAGTATTAAATAACATATTTGTTATTTCATATATTTAAATGTTCCCTCATTGTTTTGTGCGAGAGCTATTATAATACCTTTTTCACTGAGTGAATTAGATATATTTTTTAAGTACATTAAAGTCATATAGGGAAACAATTCAAAAGCTAATTTGATAAGCTGATATTGCCTACATAAACATTCCATATGTATTATATAATTTCAAATGTTATATGGCCCTTTTCACTGATTTAACTTTTAAAAAGTCCTTTCATTCATAGTACATAGTATTATTTAAATTTATATTTAAATAGTACTATTTGTAATATTATTTTCAATGATGCTATTTTATTTTTCTCTGTAAAATATTAAATGATTCTGAAAACTTGAATGCCTCATTTTTATTCCTAATTCTATTTGTCCTGGAAGGTAAAACTAAAGAATTAATCTCCAGTTTATCAAACCTGGTCCTACAATATGCTTAGTAGCTAACTTGCATATAACTGATTTTTTTAACTTTTCAATACCGATCCCAGTTTCAGTGACGAGTTTATATGTGAATGGTTCAGCATATTCTATAACATCAAGCAACTACGCTTGGGTTTTTAACAGACTGAGAAAAAGTCAGTTGATATCAAGTAGAACGTGATATCTTTTTTGATGTTTTGGCCTGCAAGATATTATAAAATATCATGAAACAGAAAAGCATAGCATTTATCAAATGCAAGTCTATTTCCCAGCATTGTAAATGAAACTTTTATCTTAATAAGGCTCTTGAATCATTCTGGGTATGAGCTCAAATTAGATGCAAAAGACATTTACTTGCTGATGAAAATCTGACCTCTTTTTAAACTTGGATATTTCCAAGTTTGCATAGCTTCCATTCAAATATTTATTTTCAAATACAAATTGTATATCCACTTATGTACTGAAGCCAGAAATAAAAGTCAACCATTTTGGTCATTAAATATGGAAAACACCACCTGTGTAAATATACAGGAAGATTAATCCCTCTAATGAATCTGACCTCATGTACAATGTGATAGGCTCAGGGATAGAGAAAACTAATTTTATTTTCCTTTCATGATGGTTTTTGAGTAATAAAGGAAACCAAAGAATTTTCTTAGAATTTTTGTGACTTCTGCTGCTTTACAGTGAAGACACTTATGCCTTTTAATCAGATACACCTAAATGTAACTGAATGTATTGGTACTTAGAAAGCTTTAAATTAATTTGTAAAATTGTGATATTTTGACAGAAATAAACAGAAAGTCTTTTTCAAATATTTTGAAGAGACTTCTAAGAGACTCAGAAGTTACTCAAGAGAAATTGTAAAGGTTTGAAGTATGTATCTCTAAAATATATTTTTATAAATGATAGACCATATCAGCTGCATTATATGGCAGCATTATGTTGCTTAGCCACTCTGCTTTTATCTCATTGGTCCATTACATCTGTGGAAAACATTACATATGAGTTGTATGAACAGAAATACTGTTGAGATGAAAATGAAGAATGTTTTCATAAAGGTGGGTAGTAAGGCCCTGAGCTCTGTCTCAAGAGCAAAAATTGCTATTCTGTCAACAGTGAAGTTTAACTTTTCGTTATAATTATTAAATCAATAAACTCTATTACTTTTGGAATTTAAAGAGGGTCTTAAATAGGATATACCATTTCAAGACAGCAACAAACTGTTTATTACAGTCTCTTGAAAGGGAGAAGTAATATCCCCTCTGACATCTCATAACTTTTAAGGTGAAGCGTTAAAGCAAATAAATCTAATCATGAAATATCCTGCACTGCTATAGGATAAATATTATTTTTAAATAGCCATTTTATCCCTATCCATCAGCTTGGAGTGAAAATTGGACCAAATGAAGTCTTCCTACTCATTTGGTTTCCATGGTTTATTATCTGCTAAACATCTTCCAGCTCCTGGACTTGTACTTACAGTATCTGGATGTTAAGGGGCCCTTCTATCCAAATATTAGCCAGGACCATACTGTTGAGTTTCCAAGATTGGATGAGACTCAAATGAAGTCAGTCTGGCATGGGACTCCCCCACAGCTTCAAGATAAGAAAAATATCATTAGTGAATTCAAAGCTATGGAATTCCCTTAAAACATTTTCTAACTATTTATCTTCCTTTGACCACGCTGTTCTGAAAGGCTATAAATAGATTTTAGCTCCTCCTCTATAGTAAAGTATTTTATTTTTAGGCATGGGAAAAGCACATGTGGCTTCAAATACCTGTATCTACTTGGTAGGAAAATCTCAGTGAATGTATTTGTATGTGAAAATATAGGCATTGACAACATTTAAATATAATATTTCAAAAATGTAATACACTTCAGTGATTTGCCACTTAGACTGATAGACTTGAAGAAACACAAAGCCATATGGTGTTGGGGATTTCAAGTAGTAATCCCTTTTTATGAAATACTTTAATGCATCATTTCAGTCAGTCCTTTGCCTGGAGAAAAAAAATCATTCTACCAAATATCAGTAATATGAAATCTCTAGAGACAAAGTGTAAGTGCAACACAAAACTGCAATCTGGATCATTTGGCCGTGGCTGAGCCCTCCCAAGGACCTAAGTCATTTTGAGATTTTGTAGCTATCATCAATGATATTTTTGAGGTCAATAGTCTTTTAACAACATTTGACCAGACAAGGGCTGGTAAATTACAATTCTTCCTCCTAACTGGGCATATCTACCCATGGCAGCAATAAGCTTGTCACTCGAGAGCTTATTGTTGGTCGGTGTGTGCACCTGGAATGCAGCACATTGAGCTGGGTCACAGCAGCCCCAGCTGGCACTGGGTCCAGGATGTCAGCCTGCCAGCCTGGGGCTGCTATGACTGGGCTCAGTGTGCTGCAGAGGAGCTAGCTGGGGCATAAGAGTGCTTTGGTTTAGGGCTAGCCAGCAGGCAGTTCCCACACTGAAGCACCCTTGTGCCCCAGCCATTTGGGTCAGCATCTACATATGTGCTGCTGCACAGGAAAAAACTCTGGACCAGGTTGGTACTTGTACTTACAAGCACTACCCTCCTGTGGAGTTTATTATTTTCATGCACCCTAATAGGGGTGCATGTGTAGATGCTGAGAAGTTTATTGCACAGTTAATTAGGCAACTGTACAGTAAATGTTTCATGTAGATGTGCCAACTGAAGACAAATTCTGACTAGAAATAAGTATAAATAGTTAAGAGTAGGAGTAATTAATGATCAGAACAATTTACCTAGGGACCTGCAGCACTCATAGTCTTTAAATCAAAAGTCGATTTTTTTAAAGGTATATGCTATAGGTATATGTATGAATAACTCTAGCATATCTTTGCAACGTGCTATGGACATGCTGCCGGAATTACTGGGTGAGATTCTATGACCCATGATATGCAGATCAGACTAATGATTATGATGATCCATTGTGGCCTTAAAGCTTTGAAACTTAACTGAGTACATAGAGGCATTACATTTTATTAACCTAACCAGGGTTAGGTTGAACTAAATGCCTAATTATGCAGGCATGCAGATGGCTTAAATTACCCCCAAAATGGTGTGCCTGATCTACGTTAATTTACTTGAGTAGGTGCACTAACTCACATTGAGATCATATTAACCCAGTTGAAGAAAGGGTTAACAATCTTGTGAACACCTGTACATGTTCACAGTGCAGCCCCAGGCCTGGGAAAGTACAGTCACTTGACCCAGCCTTAGGGGTGCACTATTTATATCCCTGAACCTGAACTGGGCTATTTATAGCTCCCTGACTGCCCTCCCCCCCAAAGAGTTGGCAAACCCCCTCCCCACCAGTTGCATTGCAATTCCACTCCCAGAGTTACTTACACCAGTTTCCCCATGTGGCTCCTGGAAGCAGCAAAAGGCTGCACAAGAAGTGGTAACTTGGTGTTTTAATACTCTTATATTTGAGTAAAAAGACCACATGGCAAGCAGTGAAAGGGTCTGCTGGTCAGTACAGGGGTTATTTAAACTACTTCTAAGGACAGACAAGTAAATCAGTGACATTTATAAAATCAGCGCAAGGTATGCTGCCTTTATACTAAAATTGCTCTTCTCCAGCAAAATGTACATACAGGCAAAAAGAATGGCTGAACTAGGAGCAGGTGACCAAATCTTGAAAGGGGTAGAGAAGAGCTCATGCCCTGATATACTGCAGGAACTTCTTGCATCTCTTTCTTGCACCTCTCAATGTCTGTAGGAGTGCCTGAAAAAGGGAACTGCTTTTCTTGGCCAGTGAAAGGAAAAATGAGGCATAGGTATTAGTTTTTATTTCCCCACTCTTCTTAGTTTAAACAATTTGTAGAGCGGTGAAACCTTCCCAGAAATCCATGAGCTATCTTGCAGATTTTGCTGCCTAGCCACCTCTTTCCCTGTATTTGTGGTATGTTGTGTTGTCTTTCCAGTATGTTGCGAGTTTGACCAATCTCCTGTTTTTGTGAATAGGGAGGAATATGTTTTTTCCTTTGGACAAAATTAAAAGGGTTTCTTACTTTGCTTGCAGCATTGTGGTAATCCCATGTAAGTCAGAAAGAGTAAGAGTTTTGATGTTAGGAGGTAATAAAGTGGGTTTTTATTCATTGTACTTTGTGGCTGATGGTCAGTATTGAGCAAGACTAAATTAGCCATGACGGAGAGGTAAATGCAGAGCTGACCTTAGAGGTGGGTGGCATGGGTGACTGCCCATGGTACCTTGGTCAGGAGGGTGCCACACACAAGTACACATGCCGTGCCCTGCCCTGCCACACATGCCAGACAGGAACCACCAGGGACTTTGATGGCAATTAATCCCCGGGGGCTGGGCAGAGGGACCCATCCCCTCCCCCATCTGTGCCCAGAGCTGATTGGAGAGGCAGCCAGCTGGTGCAGCATGATAAGAATCCCACAGGCTGTGGTAGCAAGTACTGCTAGGCAGCATGATGGACTGGGAGGAGGCCATCAAGGGCTGTGCCAAGGGAAAGGTGGTGGTGCCCAATGAAAAGGTGGCACAGCTGGGTGGCTCCAGCTTGTGTGCTAAGGTCTTCACCATCACTGACCTTCTGGGGCTGGAGGCTAAGCTGCAACCACTCTTCCCCAGCCACTGCCACCACTGTTGAGGGCAAGGGCATGGGCAGCTGGGTGGTGCTGAGTAGCAGCACCCTATTGCTAGGGCTGGGCTTTCTGTGTGGGGAGTCCTGCCTGCTGCCTGCCCACCTGCCCTTTCTGCCACCTTTTGTTGATCACTGGCTGCCCCAATCTCCACTCCCTGGCACAGACCAGAATCTTGGGTGAACAGACTTACGCTGCCCTGTGATAGCCCATGGGGTTCCCTGCCACCCACAGCTGCTAGAGCACATGTGTCCCTCATGCACACTAAGCCCCCCATATGCATGGCCACACACCCCCCTACATCCCTGCCATACACATGCTACATGCACACATTCCACACAGAGCTGGTGACTTAGGGGGACACTGGGGACAGGGGGAGGCACTGGGTGGGTGGGAGGGCGTGCCAAAATATAAGTTTGCCCTGGGTCCCATTTTCCCTAGGCCAGTTTTGGGTAAATAATACCTTTTACCTGTAAAGACAGACCTAAAGTCTTTACTGTTGAGGACAGCTAAGTACCAATCACAAAGTACCAATCACAAATGGACCTTGAACCTCAAAAACTATTACATAGAATATTGATATACAATACAAGTCATCTAACCTGATGGTTAGAATGGCAGTATATTCTAACCTAAGAATTTACACAGACCATTAATATACATCACAGGCCATCAAAACTGTTTATGAGTGTGCTGTAGTTTTAGTTTAGGTATATTGTTACTAATTAGTAAATTAACCTTGTATAATTTACACGTTGTGCTATATTGCTGCTGTATACCTATCCTAAGTTTTCCTAGAAACCTTTAAGATAGTCACTAAGGGCACCTATACACATGATGGACTTCTGCTCCAACATGTGGTTATTAGCATGTGTCGGAGCAGACTTGATTAATCAAGTCTTCTGCAAGTCTTCTGAGGTGTGCTAATTAGTGTGCTCCAGCAGCCTCTGCATTACATCTATTCATCATCCCCACATTTCAAACTGGCAGCAGGGGTACTTTAACTAAAGCTTGTTGAATGAGCTTTAGTTAAATTGTCCCCTCTGCCTTTTTAAAGCATGGGATGCTGAATACACATGACACTGAGGCAGCTTTAATTAGAGCAGCTGTCAGAGCCAGTCTAATTTAAGCCCTCCCACCCTCGCTTATCACCCCCCCCCCCCCCCCCCCACACACACACACAGTCTGGAGCACATGTATAGATGCCCTGAGAGGTAAAGCATGTAGATAAACTTTTAATACTTTTCAAAACTTTCAATTCAATAGTGAAAATGAAGTATGTGCAATAAGAAAGGGAGTTAAGAGAATTAAATATTGGTAAATGAGTGCTACACTGATGGGGAATAAGATTTAAAAAATATCCCTTACCAAAGCTGTACTCTGTCATCTCAAAGAAAAAAAAAAAAGTTAAACTGAACAATTAGAGGCAAGAAAAAAAGCCTGCCCTGTTATGTTAAAGGTACCTACACCATAAAAATGAAAAAAAGGGAGATTTATCAGGGGAAAAAATCGAGATGTTAATGGTTAAGATGACCAAAGGAAGAGTAAAAACCTGGCTCTTCAAGGACATCCTGGCTTTTCAAAGTGGCATTGAGTAATATCTTGTGCTGCCTTTACAAGTGTCACTGATTTACTTGTTTGCACTTAGGAGTGGAATTTGAATAAAAACCATGTGCATTGACAATCACTCCATTTCCTTGCTTGGTGTGTGGAGGGAAACCATTTGTTACAACTGGAGTTCACATGTAATATTTGCGGACTGAGATCTCAATTCATATCATTTACCCTCCTCACAGCAGAAAAGGCATGAAGCTTCAGAAATGAGTTGATCTCTCAAGGAAGGGTGACAATGATCTACTCCCAAATGGTAGCTTTACTGTAGAAGTCATATACTCTTGTTTTCCACACAGTTAAAGACCTAGTATATGAGCAAAAGTGTATTAAGTTAATGAAATTGTCACCTGCTACTTAAATCCATATTTAATTTACTCTATCAGTGATAGGGGTCTTGCAGACCTTTGATTTCATTATATTACCAGAGGGAAGGCACTTTCAAGTCTATAGAAGCTACAGAAAGAGGCACAAAAAATGAGTAAATCTTTATTTGTTCATAAGACTATGGCTCATAGGGGTCTCTCAGGGAATTAGGTGCTCAGAAGAAAATGAGATATTCCAGGAAAATATCAATATAACCTTTTGCTAGAGGTTAATGTCAATGCAAAACAATGACCCGGTTAAATGTATTTAGGATTCTAATTGACAAATAATATCTGTAGCTAAAATTCCCTATCTAGAAACCTGGGAAAATTAAATGCACCTCCCTACATGTCTATAACAGGCAGAATATTCCCACATGCAAGCCATACAAGGCTGCATACAAAAAAAAAATCTTTATTGTGGGAATAAGACCATAATTATAAACTTGGTTAAACATAGTCATACAAAATACATGAAAATTAAGAGTAATTTTCCAGTCACTTGGCTGATTGCACAATTATTCCCTTCCTACCCAGTAGCAAGAAAGTTCCAGATGCAGTAGTTATTTGACTTCTCATCTTTCTTTCTGGAATTTTTGGGTAACAGAATTGATAGAAGTGCACAGGTATGCTCACAGTTATGTTTGTTTATGTCTGATGGTCTTGCACTTAAAACTGAATAAAGTATTTCAGACTTTTTTTCTGAAAAAAAAAACATATTTGGGTTGACTGAAACACTTTGAGAATTAGTATTAGATTTCTTGATTCATTCCCCCTGAAAAGAAGAATTGAAAGGTAAACATGAAAAGAAACAACAAAAAATGTTTTGTTTCTAATATAAGCATGCTAATGCAAAATATGTCAATGCAATATTTGATGTAAAATGAGTTATATTATAATTTAAACAATTATAGTTTGTTCTTTTTTTGTATTTTTTTTAATTGGCCAACAAATGAAATCATTCAGTTATTCATACACATCTCCATTTGCTTCTTTTTTGTCTACTTAATGGTTAGTCAAATCAAAATCTGTCACCTAGCAAGTTAAAAATACTTAACTTACTTTTCTGATTGTGCAAAAATTGTTAATGGACATTTGATAATATAATTATAAATAATTATTATAAGCAGATAGTCTTCTTTCCTTGTGGGGAATATAAGGTTTGTTGAACCATTTTTGGTACATCACGTGTAATTGGACAGCATGGTGTTGATTTGACGTGGTATATTCAGCTTCATAACAGTTTTAAACTTTTTTCATTTACTTGTTATTTGGGGAAACAGTAATGGTTGAATATTATTCTGGGTCAAATTCTGGAGAATGTATCCTATAAATTAAGAAGCCATTGGACAGATCTTTGATAATGCTAATTAGCATGCTCCAGCAGCCTCAGATGAAAGGCCTGGATTCAGCCTTTCATCTCAGGTAACATCCATGTATTGACACAGAGCCATCCAAACTGCCCTTGTAGGCACTTCCTCTTATGCATTGTAACACCTTAAATTTAGGTCCCTTGCATCAGAAGAAAAGGCCAAATCAGGGTTACCGACCATAAATAATAAGGCAAATGTAAGCCATTCATAAAAACACACAAAACCATCAGGTCTTGATTAAAGGAATTAGCTGGAATCTTATACATCTAAATCACTTATTGATAATTGACCCTTGAGTTTCAGCTGTTTACCTGTTAATCCTTTCTGAACTCTCTATACCTCATCCACTACTCCACTAAAGTAAATTTAGCTACTCAGAGGGCATGTCTACATGAGATGCTATGTCACCATAGCGATAGCCTACAGTGACATAGCTCATCACTATAGTGACTTTGCAATGGTGGGCACTAACCATGATGCTACTGCTGCTGCCCAGTGCAGTAACTCATTGGCACTGTTCAGTGGGATTGGAAATGACCTGTGTGCTGCTGGGACTGCGCAGTAATGGTGGGTACTGTGCAGTTATTTAATAGTTGTTGAAGCAAGTACTGAATGGCTGCGCAGTACCAACTGTGCAGTGGGGCACATGCGTAGATGCTCCCAGGGAGGAGATGGTTCCACAGGAATAAGCGTTACAGAATCTGCCTTGGACTTTTTTACTGTTCACTAATCACTGTGCATTCTCTTCTGGCTTCTAGACAATTGCCTCCTAATCAAATAATTTGGCAATAAACCAGTTGTTTAAATTATAGCTACACAGATTTTAAGATTAAAAGAGACCATTATAATTCTTTAAGATTCTCTGGCTTCCTGAATAAATATAGGTCATACAGCTAGGCTGACAAATCGATTGGGATGATTACTCATCCATTTTAGCTCACTTCATGTCTTTGGTAAATCAGATCAAACCATAAATCAAATATTTTCAATTAGATTAATCACATTTACTCATATTCAGCAAGTTATTGTATTAAATATCTTAAATTGGTTGTAGTCTCTGCACAACCCTTTGAGTTGCTTTCTAAGTCTTACCAGTCCTCAGGCTGGCAAAGCATACATTTAAAGCAAGTTTATTAACTATAAATATACATTTTATTAAAATACGAAGTAAAAGTTGGTTGCTGAGATCAGCATTTTGCTATGCAAGCTTATGTCACCTTTGGGGAAAATTAGTATGTAGTGCTAATAACTAGCTTATAAATTAGAAGGCACTATTATGAAACATTGTGAGGAAATCTAGCAAAAAGTAATAAAGACGCATTTTGACATAATCCCAGAGCAGCAGTCAAGAGGCCTGAAGATCCCACGCCTCTTTTCTGTGTTTAAGAAAAATAATTGCTTGGGCCCAAATACAACAAAGCATAACATACTTAAAGGAAGGTCTGATGCCACTTTAATACCCCCAAATTTATTATTCATGATCTAATAGTCTCTCATAGTTTTAAGGGTTCAACTGAAATACAGAAAGGCAGTCCAATGCAGTTTCTTTTAAGTTATATCTTTCAGATGTATATGCTTAAACATACCTACACTCATGGGACCAAATTATCCATATCGGTGGCCCATTTTTAATTTGTGCTTTGGTTAGCCTTATCTACTAGTACTCTGGTTACATGACACATTGATAGCAGTATATTCAGCCTTTCATCTCGTTTAAAAAAGAAAAGGACCCAAGACATAGAGCATCCGGGTACAACCAGGAATTAAACTATTCTACCGTAAGGATAGAAATAGATATTGGCAAATAAAGCAGATCAGCTATGCCGGGATGTGTCCCAGCACAGCTAATCCCCTTTACTGGGCAAAACACAGGTCACCTCTTGATCCACCCATTGATGCTTCAGGACAATGGGTGACATGTTCTTTTGGGAACTCCTGTGCAGGAGTGAGCTCCTCAAGTCCTGGTGTTGGCTATAAGGTGGAGCATCCCCTGGCCTGGCTACTGCTTGCACATGCTCAGTGGATCAGAAAGACAGAAGGTTCCAGGGTTTGTAAACTTTTGAGCTGTCCTGATGTAATGACCTAGTTTTTCTGATGTAATGAACATGCCCAGTTGGTTCAGGTTAGGTAACCTGGTTTGGATGGGAAAGCCTGGGAGGTAAATGATACATTTACCTGAGTGAGTGACAGCTCAGTGCTGTGTGCATGCAGGAGTGTTGTTTGAAAAGGCATGGGTGTTTTGCACATGGACATCTGATTGGCTGTCTGGATGACTGACAGGTGTTAGTGGAGCATGAATATAAAATGGAACAGATCTGGAGGGTCTGTGTTCCCTGTGTGAATGAGTGTGAGACTTTGTGTGCACCTGGAGTGCCTGAGGCTAGAGGGCCCAGAGTAGCCAATACTTGGCATGGTCCAGTGGCAGGGAATTGTGTGTGGCTGGAGGAGTCGCCAGAGTGACTCTGAGTGAGTGTGTAAGTGTGCATGCAGAGTGAGGATCCGAGCGATAAAAACCTCAGTGTGTGTGCTTGCAGGGTGAGGGGGACCGGGATCTCTGTAACGTGACAGTACAGGGGATTTGTGTAAGAGTGGTGCTGCTGCAGTGATTTCTGGTTGCATATGAGAGTCTGATTATGCTCTCTAGTGCCCTCTCTTGGATTAGTATTGATATGTTATATTGTTGTTGTTTATTTTGGATTGTTTTTTCTGTAGTTGTTGTTTAATATAATTGTTGTTGCCTCTTCATCATGTGTCTGTCAGTCATTTACTAATCAATTATATTGCATTAGGTTAGAGCTGGGCTGTAATCTATCAACCTAATGAGAATTGAGGCACCCACCATTCTTTCACTAGGCTGATCTCTAGGGGCACTTGTACCCGAGGGAGGTTTAGTTCCCCTAAATTGAAATGGTAGGCTTTTAAGTTTGTGGGTTTTTACTTGTCATCCACCGTTTCAGTTTAGGGGCTTTTGTCACAGTGAGAACAGTGATGGCCCACAGTCGGTTCACCCTCCCCCATTGCCACGGGCAGGCCCTGCCAGGAAAAAAAAAAAAGAAGGGACGATGCGTGTCACCAGGAAGCAAGCTGTCAGTGAGCCCTGAGCTGCAGGAGCGGGGCTGGTCTTTCCCTCCATGGCAGTGGTGGCCCTGGGCAGCACCAGCCCACTAGCAACCCTCCTGGGCAGTCCCTGGGGGTGCCACCCCCCCCTGCAACTCAGGGCCCACCCACTGGCAGCTCACTCCCCAGCCATGGGAGAGGCGGGTAGGCTCTGCCAGAAAAAAAAAAAGCCATCCCCTCACTGCTTTTTTTCTTTCCCTCGACAGAGCCTATCCTCACAAGGTGCCACTGGGTCACACAGCCCCTGAGTGTTTCTCTCCATGACAGCAGTGCCCCCCAGGGCTTCCTAGGCAGGGTGCTGGCTGAGCGGGTGCTGTCGCAGCTCGCAGGCAGGCAGCACCCAGCCTGATCCAACAGTGCACAGGGCGCTGAAAGCCCAGGTTTTTTCAGGGAAGCTCAGGCTTCCAGCACCTGATGCAGCATCCCTTTTCTAGCCACCTGGGATTGCCTGGGAACAGCCTGGCTTGCTCCTGGGGCAGTGCAGGAAGGTGGCAGGAGGGCAGCTGGGTGTGCTGCTAGTCGGAAAAGTCAGTGGGGACAGTGCACAGGGTGCTGGAAGCCTGCCAAGCCCAAGCTTTTATGAGCCCAGCTGGGCCTCCAGCTCCCTGTGCACCATCTCTGCTGTCTTCTTTGCTCACCAGACATGATGTACACATACAGTTTTTTTATCCACAACGGAAGAATTTGTCCCATTCAAACTAAAATGCATCAGAGGTGGACTAAGTTGCCATGCTCAAATGCATTTTTACATGAAAAAAAGCATGCACGTGTACACAGTAATGCCATTAAGTTAGATAAATGACAGTTTCTCTTCACTTTTTGTCATGTGTACATGGCCCCACCATCACATGTATAAGCACCCTAGGAAGATTAACACCCTCATTTGAATTATTAGAGATTGCTGCTCAGCACTGGGAGCACCTGCCTGGCTTCCCTGGTTACAGAGATGTGCCCCTGGGATGTCCAAGGGCACACCTTGGTAAGCAGAGAAAGTCAGAGTTTTCCTGTATGCCAAGGCTTGTCTCTAGAGATCCCAGGGGCACACTTTTGTAAACAGAGCAAGCCAGGCAGGTACTCCCAGGGTTTTAGGAGCCCAATCACATCTGGGAATTACCAGGGGCCCTTCAAGCCTCTAAGGCACCTGTCTGGGACAGCTGGAAAGTGCAGGCAGCTCTGGGCTGCCTGTGCTCTTGCACCATAAATAAAATAAGTCTTTTATTAATAGTGGCACAATTGATAGTACCATCATCATGGCCATTATTTGTCACACAACAAAGATAATTGACACCTGTTTGCTTGACCTTTGTGCCACCATCATTTTTTTTTATGACAGTACAAAAGCAATGAAAGGCACTATCCGTTTCCACCCTAAGTTACATACTTCAATGTAAATGCCAAGTGTTATAGGGTGTTCTTGATGTTTTGAGTATTCTGCATTATAAGTATAAGGGTTTGAAGTGGCAAATATGGGGATTTCTTGGGTTGATAACTGCCTTTGAACACAAAGAAATGCATTCAGTGTTACAGGGAGCCTTTTGCAGTCCTATGTTCTCATGTGTTTTAAGCTAATTCCAGGATAACTATTTGCTCTTTTCACCTACTAATGAGGTAATGTTATTGTTACCATAGCTGTAATAGCTCTATGATGAGATATACAGCTTCCCCAGGAGGGTTGGTCATCAGTCTGTTCTAGATCCGAATGTACTATGCTGGTACAAATGTTTTGTGTCCAGAGTTTCAGATGCTTTTATAATGATTCTTCAGTGAACAGCATAGATATTACAAGTGAACTAATTTATCTCTTAAAGGGATTTAAGCATTCACCCCAATAGTATAAGTGTCTGTTCTACTAGAGAGTTTGTAGCCATCTGCTGCAACCCACAGTGTAGGCAGATACAGCAAGGTCTGGGGCAGCAAAGTTGGGCGAAGCAACTAAGGAGAGCAGAAGGTGAGGAGATCAGAATAATTAGGGAAAAAAATAAATATTGCAATTATTGTTTAAAGGAAAAATATACCTCTTATTGCATTGAAAAACAACAGAATTACATAGATACTTTACTTTTCCATGTAAGCAGTGACTAATATTGTCACAAATATATGTATTCATAAATTCCAATAGCTTAGGTTGGGCAAGGTTTTCAAAACTGAAGAGTGAATTTATGTGCCTGAAATTATGGATGCCCAACTTGATACATTATTATGGCATCCAACTTTCAAATTATTGATGGTAGAAACTTTCCACAAACCAACCCTCATCTATTCTCATGAAACTGTAACTGTTGTTGTTCTCATGGGGTAACTTGTTACCCCACCCACATGAACAAAATGGAACCAGTGACAACAGTATAAATGTACCAAAAACTATTTATTGAACATACAGATTGTTTGAAAGAGTATTTATGATTATTTGAACCCAAAATATTATTTAACTAGAACTATAAACAAAATTTACACTTTATTTAGAGTTTCAAAACGCAAATGAACAATGTGCTAAGGCTGCAGTTCACACTGTTTTCAAATTAATAATTACTTCCAAAAACATTTCCTAACTGTCTTAACTAAATATTGCATTCCTCACAAAGTTACAGTGATGTACTGTGGTGCACACAAGCAAATCACTTACAATCTTCACATCATTTCCAGGTTTTGCAATCATCTGTCCTTGGGCAAAAAGCACAATGTCCGCTCATGCTTGTAAAAGGTTCTACTGGGGTGCATTGTGGCAATTTGTAATTTAGGGCAGTTATATGAGACCTGACGAACTTAGATTATGCGTATCCATCATTCTTCATTTTATCTGTCTGTTGATCAACTGTTCTCCAAGCTCCTGCAAAAAAAGGCACCATCTTCTTAAATGTGATCTTCACTTCCAGTTTGCATTGTGGCCTAGCCAAATGATGAGGCTGGAAATGGCAGCCACATCCAGCATATTGAAAAACAGTGTCACCGGACACCTATTAGTTTTCCATCTGCAGGCGGTCATATGGATGAAGTGGTCGAGGTTATCCACCCCACCCTTGTTTTTATTGTAGTCATGGATGATGTCCGGCTTTCTTTGCTCTCCACCCACCAACAGGTCATGGTGCATGCTTGACAGCAACAGCACAACTTTGGACTTCTTTGGAACGTAGGAAATGAGGGTGAGTTCCCCATCAAAAGCAAAAATGGATGAAAAAGTTTCTCTTCTTTAATGTGCTTGCATTTCATTTGGGATATCGACCTTGTTTTCCCGAATCATACCCACATAGGTCAAGACTGTAGCAGTCTTTCAGCCAGGTCTGTGTTTGTGAAGAAACTGTCACCAACAATATTCCTTCCCATCTTGTACCAGGGATGAACCAGTTTTTCAATGACCTAGGTAACAAGATTACCTTGTTGTGGAGCTTCTGCTTGCTTGCCCAGGTAGATGTCTCCAGGCAGGGGGAATGATGTTGCTGTATCACAGCACCACCAATTTTTCAAGCCCTCTTTGGCAGGCTGCTGGGCATATACTGTCTGAAGGGACAGCAAACCCTGAACACAATGAGCTACTCATCGACCATCAGGTGTATTCCTGGAATATACTATTTCCTGAGCTATCCCTACAAATTGTGTCCAAATATCTCGGAAGGCAGGAAGCTTGTCCACAGCTCTCTTTTCCTCACATCTCAGGTTGTTGTCATATCTCAGGTAGTTTGTGATTTGACAGAATCATTTTAAACTCATGTTGGCACGGAAGCAAGGACGCCCTGTGCATTGCTCCCACAACACCTCCAGTGCCTTGTGATCACCGTGGTATAGACCACTTTGCAGTAGGAGGCCATTGTAGGCTTTCAGCTCTGTTTTGTCCAGCTTTTTCCATTCCTTTCTATTTTCAGGATGGCTATCATTCCACTCCCCGAATCTTCTTTTTGCCTCTCTGTTTATTTCTCTTATGATAACAGTCAGGATATCTTGTGAGAGAAACAGGTGAAATGTTTCCACCACTGTCTCTTTATTACTTTCTCTTTGTTGGCTCAGCACTTTCATGGAGTATGTCCTTGGCTGTTCTCCGATGATTCATAGATTCATAGATGCTAGGGTCAGAGGGGACCTCAACAGATCATTGTGTTTGACCCCCTGCCTTGGCAGGAAAGAGGGCTGGGGTCAGATGACCTCAGCCAGATGCCTATCCAGCCTTCTTAAAGACCCCCAAGGTAGGGGAGAGCACCACTTCCCTTGGAAGCCCATTCCAAAGTTTGGCCACCCTTACCGTGAATAAGTTTTTCCTGATATCCAGCCTAAATCTGCTCTCTGTCAGTTTGTGACCATTGTTCCTTGTTACCGCAAGAGGTGCCCTGGTGAACAGAGCATCTCTGATCTATACGAGTGGCCCTCCTCTGGACCCTCTCCAGTCTATCAACATCCTTCTTAAAGTACAGCTCCCAAAACTATGAAAATGTTTTAGAAGTTTATGTAATAGTTTTATGTATAAGTGCCTTAGATGAATTGAAATTATTCATAGAGCAATGCTAAATTGTCAATTTTAAATCATAATAATAAAAATACTAAATCTGGTAATGTGAATTGAGGATTATCTTTAAGTGTCAATTAGATCTACAGAATAAGCTGAATTCAAGTATTCATTGTCTGGTACTTTTTAAACATATATTAAAGCTGTAAAGTTTCCAAGAGGTCTGCATGGGCAAATCTGAGTTGACACAGTTCTCCTTTCAGGATCCAGGTAGAAATACATATTTTTCCATCAGAATATGTAAGATTTTTTCTCCTATACTCTAATAATTCAAAACCAGTTAAACTGAATTTGTACAAACATGGAACAAACTGTTCTTTAGGTTGAGACTAATGGAAAATTTCAATGTAAAACAATATTGTTTGAAAAAAATCATCTTCTTTGGCAATCCCTCACAGTTGAGGATGATTGTCTTCCATGATTGTCCTATCTGTGCATCCAAAAATGACTGATGAGGCCTATCTTGGATTGAAAGACTCTAGTGCAGCTCAGACATATGTTTTCATATGACATGGGTAGTGACATGGGTAGTGATGGATTCTTGATTTGATCTACAACCTGCTGTTTCTGGTCCTCCCACTTTTCCATCTCCTGTTGTTGTGAGTTTTCAAAGTACTGAGATCCCTGTAGCAGATGCTTCCTCCACTTGGGCTGGTCCTGGGTGATAGACTACCACAAGTTACATTCCCACATTAATGTTGCATTTTTTTAAAGTTGTCTTTGAGGACTTCCCTGAAACACTTTGTCTGTCCCCCTGTAGACAGCATGGGTCCTGGCCTGGTCATGGCATGGTTATGAATGTGTAGGATGGCTAGAGTTTGGAAGGCTCTGGAACATCTAAACTTCTGACCTTAATGATGCTATGACCTACTTAGAAGATTTGAGCATGTGCAGTTCAAACCTAGTTTTATAACCAAAGAGCAGGAACATTATGTTAATGAGTTATGAAGGGATGATGAAAATGAGTGGTCCATGAAAGAGATACCGTTGATTGACATTGATTGAGATGTGCAAGCAGTGATTGGATCAAGGTGTGATTGGCAGGCAGCATGATGCAGCAACTACGAAAGCCAGTGTGAGGCACCATCTCGATGCATGACTGGGTGCGTGTCCACGTGTGTGCATGCGTGGAGACAGAATACATCATGACTGGGAGCCTGTGTGACTAATGACTGTGTGTGTGGAGTAAATTGCGTTAGAGCATATTGAGAGTGAGGTGTACCTGTGTGAGAGACTGAGGACATTGATAGTAGAAAGGATCAAGTGTGGTGTGTGTGGGAACCAACCTAGTAGGATTCACTCCACTTGTGGACTTCCTGAACTTACCTGCCTCATCCTCACTGGGAGGGTAAAGTATCACCCACCCTCTTCTGAGGTGCTGAGCACTCACTGAGAGTGGAGGAAAAGCTAGAAATACTCAGGGCATTAGAGGTATGGCAGCAGGCTTTCCTGCTGGCCCAGTCTTATGGTGCTCTTGGCTGCCACCTAATGGTGGCTGATTTTCCTTGTAAATATTGTATATAGCATTTTACTGACTGGTTCATTGTCATTGTTGTATAGATTTGTTGCTCTGGTACTAATTTTTACAATATATACTCTTGTTAACTTTAACTGTGTGTGGAGTTTTCATTGGTGTCTTGCACCTCTGGATGAGGCCAGGGTACAGGCCAATCTCCAGAGGTAATTAACCCTTTAGGTGCCTTGAATCAAAAAGATACCTGGCGGGCTCTAGAGGCATAACAAACCCCTGGACATATAATAAGTTTTCTCCTGCCAGGCCTGTCTTCATTCCTCTTGAGTATACTCCTTGACTGAGCTGAGAGAATAAAACTTGCTTCACGAGTCTGCAGTTGGACATCTGGATGATGTTGGCAGCCCACTGAAGTTGATGTCAGATGATCATTGCCTTAATACTCATGGTGTTTGCTTGCAAGAGGACCCTAATGTTGGTGCATCTGTCTTCCCACTAGATTCAGAGGATCTTCCAAGGGCAGCATAGACAATACTTCACCAACAACTTTGTCTCCTGTATGTTGTCCATGTTGCAGTTCCATACAATCAAGTGAGGATCACTACTACTTGATAAGCCATGATCTTGAACACCCATTTCTTCAGGTATCCAAAGGCTGCACTTGCATAATTTGAAGCAATGTTCAATTTCTTTGTTGATGTCAGCCTTCTGTGAGAGATGGCTTCCGAGGTATGGGAAATACACAATGTTGTCCAGAGTCTCACCATGGATCTGGATTACTGGAGTTGGGGACTGTTGATTAGGAACTTGTTGGTGAAGGACCTTAGTCTTCTGAATGCAAAGCATCAGTCCTATTTTCTAGGGGTGTGCGAATGGGCCATATCCAATTCAGATTTGGATTTGGCCCAAATTAGGGACAGTGATTCGATTTGTTGATTCAGATCACTGTCCTGATTCGACTCAGCTGAATCCGAATCTGAAGATTCTATGCTGATTCAGAGAATCAGCAATTTGGCCATAGACACAGCCGTAAATGTTTTTTCTACATACCTCAAGATACCAGGTGTGACTCATGAATGCTGCAATGGTGGGGCAGATGGAGCATCCCACAGGAGCTCAGCCCCCCCACCCCCACATGCTCAGCAGCGAATCCGGAAGCAGACCAGAATTACTTCCAGTCCACTTCTGGGTCTGCTGCTGGGTGTGTGGGGGACCCTCCCCACACCCATTTGGCTCAGTAATTGGCCACGGTGGGGACACCGGCTGTCCCCCCAGACCCAGGAGGCACCAGTCACTGAAACGGGGTGGGGGGGGCAAGGGCGGGGAGTCCTTCATCCACTTCTGTGTTCACTGATGAGCCCACCAGGGAGCCCCAATGCTTCTGTGGGACACTTCACCTGCCCCACCATCTCAGCATTCATGAACTGCCTGGTACCTGGAGGTCTGTAGAAAAAACATTTAAAGCTCTTTTTATGTTCAAATCATCGGATCTCTCTGAATTGATTTGGAGGCTTACTATTTGATTTGGAGAGACTAAAGGGTCTACTGATTCAATTTGGATTTGGAGATTTGGCCACCGAATCAGGCTGAATCTCCACCAAATCAAACGAGTGACCAAAGCTTCAGACAGCCCTACTATTTTCTTCTATGCCTCCCAAGTGAGTACATACTACAGCATCATCAGTGTTCTGGAGCTCAATCATTGAGGTTGGAGTGGTGTTGGTTTTGACCTGGAGTCAGCTAAAGTTAAACAGCGTACCATCCATTTGGAAGTTCAACTCCACCCTGGTTGGAAATTTGTTAGTGGTCAGATGTATCATCACAGCAAGGAATATTGAGAAGAGTGTTGGAGCAATGATGCAGCCTTGCTTAACTCTCATTTTGACCTCAAAGGGATCTGTAATAGATTCATTACTGAGAACCACTGCTCACATACCATCATGGAGCAGGCAGAGAATAGTGACAAATTTCAGTGGGCATCCATACTTCAGAAGGATCCACTACAACACTTCTCAGCTGACAGAGTCAAAAGCTTTCATGAGGTCAAAGAAGGCCATGCAGTTTGGCTTATGTTGTTCCTGGTATTTCTCCTGCAGCTGGAGAGCTGTGAAGATCCTGTCAATTGTGCCTCTTGATGCCTTAACCCACACTAAGATTCCAGGAGGAGCTTTTCAGCAAGTGGAAGGAGATAGTTCCGGAGGGTTCTTGCCCTGACCTTTCCTGTGGTGAACAGCAAGGTGATCCCTGTATAGTTTCCATAGTTGGACTTGTCCTCTTTTTTGAAGATTGTCACAATCATGGCACCTCTGAGGTCTTCTGAGATTTCCTTATTTGCTTGATGTCTTTCCTCACCTCATTAATGATTGGAGGGATTCTGAAATCAACTCTGACTACGTGTTGCAGGATGGAGTTGAGAACACTGTCCTCATCAACAACAGTCTCAATTGAGATGGTCTTCAAAATGATTCTTCCAATGGGCATTGATGACTCCCCTTTTCTTTATCAGGTCTCATTCATCTGTAGGACTCAAGGGGGTTGGTCCCTGAGTGTTTGGAGCATAGATGGCATTGGTAGCACTGAAGATTAAACAACTGAAACAAGATGGTTAAATGGTATGTGAAATTCAGATTGGGTGTACACAAAATGATGACCAGAGAAACCAATATATATTTAATGTAATGTTGAAATTTTACTAAAAAATACTATAAATTTTGGCATTGTATCAAGCAGCTAATGATATTCACTTTTTAAAAAATGATGGAATGTGGTAACTTGAAAGTAAATTTAATAAAGCTATTTATTGATCACTTTATATATGATTTAATATTCCTCATATATCATGAGTTTTTACTTCTATTTTTTCTAATTCCTTAGTGTTTTTAATCCACAAAACATTATGTATAACATTTCCTAAACTCTTTACTATTAAAAGAATAAAAAAGGAAATTAATATAAAACACGTGTTAGAATCTTTTGGCATGTTTTTGCACGATGGATAAATATAAATGTGTAAATATATAAAAGTCCCCAGTTTCTTTTGGTGTACATTTAAATGTTACTCCTAAAGTTTACAAGTTTAGTTGCATAGAATGTTCGCAGTTTAAATTCAATAATTTATGGACCATTTTTTTTCTATGTTGTTGTTTTGTTTTGCATCTTATTAGCTTTTAGATTGCCTCATGAATTTTACTCTTTTGAGAAGAAGAGAAGAAAAAATATCCTGAAAATTGGGCTGTTGCAAAAGAGGCAAAAATATAGAAATTAAATATCCAGTAAAATAAGCTTTACACAAGATGAAAAGAAACTTGCAATCCTTATAAAGAGCTGTTAATGTCCATACATGAAAATATATATATATGATTCAATTTCAAAATGCCTAAATACCTGAGTATTTGCCAGACTAAAAAGGTGTAACTGTTTCTAAAACATCGCGCTGAGAATGGGATTAATAGCAGATACTATGGTTTTGTCATTAAAACAGAGAGCCTCTTTTGTTTGGTAATACAGTGTTAAACAAAGAAGAACCCTGAATCAACACCTGGTGGGTGAAATAAATCTGTCAATCCAACTCCTGTACCTGCAGTTGCTTTTTAGCTGTTTTAGGGGTATTGTTACTGTTTGCTTATGGCTGTACCTGTGTTAATCATTATGCAAACACAAACAAGTGTATAGTAAGTGTCATGAAGATTTGGCATTCCATAAAAAACATCATAGTAGCTAGGGTCAGAAGGGACCTAAACAGATCATCAAGTCTGACCCCCTGCTTTGGGCAGGAATGGATGCTGGGGTCATATGATCCCAGTCAGGTGTCTATCCAGCCTCCTCTTAAAGACCCCCAAGGTAGGAGCAAGCACCACTTCCCTTGGAAGTTGGTTCTAGGTTCTAGCCATAAAGTAATGCCATAAAGTAATGCCTCCTGATGTCTAGCCTGAACCTGTTCTCTATCAACTTGTGGCTGTTATTCCTAGTTGCCCCATGTGGTGTCTGGGGGAACAGGGCATCTTCTATTCCCTGCTGATTCCCCCCGGTGAATTTGTAGATGGTCACTAGATCCCCCCTCAGCCTTCTTTTGTGGAGGCTGAATAGGTTCAGGCCAGGTCTTTCCTTTTATGGCCTACCCTGCTGCCCCCGATCATGTGTGTGGCCCTCCTCTGGACCCTCTCAATGCTAGCCACATATCTCTTGAAGTGCTGTGCCCAAAACTGGATATAGTACTCCAACTGTGGCCTGACCAATACTGCATAGAGGAGGAGGATCACCTCCCTGGACCTGCTTGTGATGCATCTATGGATGCGTGACAAGGTGCAGTTACCCTTGCTGACAGCTTCCTTGCTTTGGTGGCTCATGTTCAACCTGGACTCAACAATGACTCCAAGATCCCTTTCCACCTCTGTGCTAATGAGAAGGGTGTCCCCCAGCCTATAGGTATGCTGCTGGTTACTTCTCCCTAGATGCAGTACCCTGCATTTGTCTGCACTGAAATCCATCCTAATCTCATCTGCCCATCTGTGTAACCTGTCCATATCTAGCTGGATTCTGTCCCTCCCTTTCCGCATGCCCACCTTGCCCCACATCTTGATGTCATCAGCAAACTTGGACTATTTGAATGCCCTTGTTTTATTTCAAAGCTGTTTTGAAGCCTTTCATTTCAATTTTGCTGTTTTGAGCTTGAAACATGTCGAAGCAGCTTCAAAACAAAACACCTGGCGAAATTTCACAGAGCCCAGGAACCAGAGTTGGCTTTCTGGGGCTGTGCCCAAGCATAAGTGTATGAGGGGCCCTGGTTAGGTATGTGAGATCCAGGGTCAGGTTCTATGAGGCTGTGCCCAAGCATGGGCACATGTGGGACCCTGGCTGGGTGTGCAGGAGGCAGTTTCAGGCTCTGTATGGCTGTGCCCGAGTGCAGGGGTTCTCCTTGTCTGAATGTCAGGTGTGTGTGTTCATCATGGGGTGCTTCATTACAGGGTGCAGGGGCCCACCCTGGGGCTCAGGGGCCCAGGTCCTAGGATTCGTGGACAGGACACAGACTCCTCCCTTTCCCTTAGCACCTTGCATGTGGCTAACAGATGGTCAGAAGCAGAAGGCAGAGCTGGGGAGAGGGTCTGTGCTGGCTCAGCTCTGGGAGAGCTCAGGGGTGAGACCCACTGGACATTTGGCTGGAGGAGCCGAGTCATTACCAAGTATTAGCATGCCTCCCTGTTGGGGGAGGAGAGGGGGACCCATTGTGAGTCCACAAAGGAGGCTGCAGTGCTGGAAGACAGCAATCTAATTTGAATTCATAGGGGATCTGGTACAGAAGTTTTATTCACTGGTCTAACCGAATAGATTAGATTTCAGTACACACTGAACCAGGTCTCTTTTAGACTGGGTTCTGCCATTTACGAGTTTTGATCAATTTCTGATAACCAGTTATCAGAAAACTTAGACCAGTTTACATGTAATTTCTGTACCTGGCCTTAGTGTAAGTATAGTATTCTGGACTATATAGGTTTGGATATGATATAATATGCAGCCCTGTGTTCCTAATCGTGTACTTCTGACTGCTATCCTAAAATAAAACAGTTCACTCATTGAATCTAAACTTACTTTCCAGTTAATAATCAGTACAAAACTTTTATAAGGTTGTATAAGGTCTATACACTGTAAATTCCCAGAACTCAGAAAAAGTACATTATACTTTTCTCAACTGGTATTTTATTCTGAGAATTATCTGACAGTTGCTATATTCTTCCTAATCAAATAGTAAGTTAACTTAATGGAATTATAGATTCACTAATTCTTTTAAACTCACATTTCATATATTTAGTGGTTCATAATGATTCTTCCAAAAATTCATTTCTACCCTTAAAAAAAAAGCTATCTAGCTCCAAAATATAAAATGGCCTCCACAACATAAGTATCTATTAAGTTTATGATCATTTGTGAAAGTATTTAATAGACTGATACTATAATCCTTTCTTTTTGGTGTAAGCAAACCATCTTAAAGTAGTAGACTACTCTGTTGTTTCACAGCCATTTTTAAATTAATTATTCTAGAATCTCTGTAAAGATAATGGATTAATTTTGTGTCATTTTCAGCACTCATTATAGTCTTTGTCAAGGGAATGAGAAAATGTAATGAGAACAAAAATATATCAAGCATAAAAAAATTGTGATAACTCATCCTTATGACAAAACTTGTGACAAGTGGAAAAGACTAATCCTTTCTCTTGATAATCTTAAAATAGTTCTAAAGATAGAAAATAGTATAACAGCCATCCATTTATATGACAAACACAATAAAACATTTAAACATCTTCTAATGGCAATCTTAACCCCCATTAGCTCCAATAGAAAAAGCAATGGCAAGCTATTATTGCCTGAATGTATATACTATTAAGTCATTCTTTAAATTTAAGAAGTTTCTAGGTTAAAGAATTATATAGATACACACCATAAAATGTTCTTTAACCATTTCTATAAACAGAGTTCATTATCAAAGAGCTATAAAGTTATGTAGCCAATTCTGACAAGCAGGACTGGTCAGAAAATATATTATTGTGAATTTTTTCAACAATAAAAGGAGAGATTTTTCCTGAATATTTTCACAACAATCTGTCCCTTTTTCATAACCATTTTTATTAATGATAAAATATGGCCTCATACCCATATCCATCTGAATAAAACTAACAACCCACACAACACTCCACCGCTTTCTTAATGTGAGAGACACCCTGGAAGCTTGGAGTAATACACATAACTGAAATAAGATCTCTTTTAGGCTTTTTTAGACTAATACTGAGTAGACTTTGGGGATACAAATAACCTTTTGCCATGTCTACTTCTCCTTAGGAGCTGAAAGTCTTTGATGTACTGAGGGTTATGTGTCTTAACTATACAAATGGTAGGATCCTTAAACAAGATGTTAATGAGTGGAAGCAGTAGCTGACTTAACATATTTCCTCTTAATGCTTTATAATGCCTGGAAGAGTGGAATTTGATCATTTAGTGGTATGAAAGAAGAACACACTCCAGCTTGTCTACGGGGAGGTTTTATTAACCATGACATTTGTGTAAAAGTACACAGCAGTGTACAAACAGTATAAGGAGTTCTCAGATTATGTTAGGGACACATTCATGGCACAGTTGGTAAGGAAATCACCTTGAAGAAAGGCTTTACATGATTTCCTGCTTACTATCAAGGTGGAATTGGTTGAGAATTAGAAGGTGAAAGCTACTGGGATGACAGTGATCATGAAAGAGTTTTTGGTCTGAAGGAAAGAACAAAGGAAAACAGCAGAATAAAAACATTAAAATTCAGCAAAGAAGAATATAATTAATGTAGAAAACTGGTAAGCAGATCCTATGGGAGAGAAGTATAAGGAAACAAGGAGCCCAAGTAAGTTGTTTGTTCTTTAAAGAGACTAAAGGCAACAAGAACATGCTATGAGAAGACAGGGTAGGAAACATACCAAGAGACCAACTGGGCTAAATTACAAGATCATCAGTTATTTGAAAAATAAACAGGAGCCTTTCAAAACATGTTAACTTGACCAGATTATTAAAACTAATTGTAATAGTATAATATTACCAAATTTGGATACAACTGGGGGGAACAGACCAAGAAACGAATAAGATCTTTATTGAATCGAGAGTGGAAATAATAATGAACAATGCAGAGAAAGCTGAAGTGTTTAATGTCTTTTTTTACTTCAATTTTCACATTAAAAATCTATTATGAAAAGAAGATATATTTTACTAGAATGTGCAATCAGGACACATACCTGGTGGAAGAACTGTGACCCAGTACAAGAATCATTTTCTCTTGACTATCTTAGGAATGTTCTCCAGATCATCCCTTTTTAAAAAAAAAACAAACCCTCTATTTCTTAAGACACTCCTCTGACCAAACTGACAGTCCTCTGATTTATGTTTTAACTTGTTGCAGTTCCTTCATATGAGATGTACATTTGACCTCCCTGTTGAGCCTTGTTCTAATGTCACAGAGTCGTAAGAGTAAAGTAAGATGTCAATTAAGACTGTACATTTATGATATATTTCAACTGTGGGCACAGTCATTTGCCAGATATGTACATTTGTGCTTAAAGCATCTGTAAGTACATATCTAATGTTGGCTCACTTATAGCTGTAGCACTACATGAAGAAAATGTTTTGCTTCCTGCAAAGGAGGACAGAAAAGCTGGTTTGTAGAGGTGTGATATTTCCAGTCAGAGATAGGAGCTCACTCTTCTGTGGAAAGAAGCAGCTTTTTTTTTTTTATAAGTTATGTATGACTGGAATTTTCAGAGAAGTGTGTCAAGTCAATTTTAAAACCTGGATATCTTATGTTAAGCATTCTATCTGTATTTAGATAACTGAGAATAAGCATTCTTTTTTATGAATCATTGGGCACCTACAATTTCTTTTGGCCTCCATTAATTTTCAGATGTTTGTATATTAATTTTATATTCTTGATGGCAGCAAGGAAAAGGAACTTTTGTATTAAGTAAAAAAAATATGGCGATTTGATTTTTCACTTCCTTGTTCTTTGTATGGTCATTTATTCCTGTGCAGAGTATAATCAATATGTTATTCTTCTGATGTGGAAGCAGCTTACCACCATTCTGTAGTTAACTTGAATGGACATGAATGGTTACATAGGATGTAATGTACTGGAAATTTCTCCTTACATTTATTGCTATCCCTGTGGTCAATAGAGATAATGGGGCCACATGGGATATTGCCACTTGTTCAATTTCTGGAGTCAAAGTTTTGCAAAAAATGGGCCAACGTGGTAAATATTTACTTGACTTTACAAAACCTGAGGGTCAAGGTGATCTCTCTTCCGTGCACTAGCTAGGCCAGATCTGTTTGGGTACCAATGCCAAATGTGATCAAATGCATTCAGTCCAGCATGGAAAATCAGTAGAGAATTATATGGAATGTAATACTTTTATTTTCAGCTTTGGGAAGGAAACTACTGTAATGGTAGATTTCATTGCATTTTGTAGTAAGTATTGAGAGTAGGAGAAGCAGCATTTCTGTATTTTCAGCTACAGAAGTTCCTTTCATAAACTGTTCTGGAGACTTAAATTGTACCAATAGCATTTTCAGTTGAAATTTCTCCAGGCCACTTTTTCATAGACCTTACAGTCTTTTTTCATGATCCTACAATATACAATTTCCCTAATGGGTAGGTGATGACAGTTACTCAGTGTCTTCAGTGATAAGTAATAGTGATAAGCAGTATTCCTCTACAAAATTAACTCCGACTGCTAACATGGATATGTCTGTATCAAATTAAACTGTGACAGACTGACACCTGTGCTCACTGCACAAATACTAAAAGGATTATAGTACCTACAACCAAATCTTTGTACAAGTGGAATTTCCATAGTGGCAGTGGCATCAGCATTATATCTAGGCAATACCTTATCTTCCTGTTTTCCTCATAGCAGCAGCAAGTTCTTGTGCACTTTTTCTAACAGCTTTGGAGGTACAATGAGCAGGACATTACTACCCATATTACTGTTTGTTAGTCTACTGTATTCGTGGTTTCATACTAAGCCCTAATTTACCAAACTCTTTGCCTTCTGGACTTGTTTAAAGTTGAACCTACAACTTTGTTGATAGTATTCATTGTGTAGGTGCTAAAAATATTGCTATGTATGGTTAGAACTCTGCTGAGACTGGCAATGTAAGTTTTGTTCCGAACCACTAATGAGCTTTATGATATCACTGCCAAATATAATTGCATGCTTCTGATAGTTCCCACATATAAAATGAAAATGCATATATTTTGGATGGTTTTTCGTCTTTGTGTATGTTTACCTAGCACAATATTTCATAGACATCAGGGCTGGAAGGGACCTCGGAAGATCATCGAGTCCAGCCCCCTGCCCAAAGGGCAGGAAGTCAGCTGGGGTCATAGGATCCCAGCAAGATAAGCATCCAGTTTCATCTTGAAGGTGTTCAATGAAGGCGCTTGAACCACCTCCGGTGGCAGGATGTTCCATCCTTGGGGGCTCGGACAGTAAAGAAGTTCTTCCTTATGTCCAGCCTGAAACGATCTTGAAGTAGTTTGTGACCATTCGACCTCATCATCCCTTGGGGCGCTCTGGTGAACAAACGTTCCCCCAGATGCTGGTGGTCACCCTTGATAAACTTGTAGGTGGCCATCAGATCACCCCTGAGCCTGCGCTTTTTCAGGCTAAAGAGCCCCAGGGCTCTCAGCCTGTCATCGTAGGGTCTGCTTCCCTGACCTCTGATCATGCGCGTGGCTCTTCTCTGGACTCTCTCAAGCTTCTCCACATCGTTTTTGAATTGTGGAGCCCAAAACTGGACACAGTACTCCAGCTGCGGCCTCACTGAGGCCGAGTACAGGGGGAGAATGACGTCCCGGGATTTGCTTGAGAAGC
>NW_005841984.1:1525961-1526688 GCF_000455745.1 Alligator sinensis
TGAAAAAGGACTTTTTATTGTCCTTGATGCTCGAAGCTAGTTGGAGTTCAGTTGCAGCCTTGGCTTTCCTGGTCTGCTCCCTACAGGACCGGACCAGTGCAGAATAATCCTCCTTGGAGGTGACTCCCATCCTCCATCCTTTGTAGGCCTTTCTTTTTAGCCTCAGGAGGTCTGCTAGGTCCCTGGAGAGCCAGGGGGGCTGCTGTGCCCTCTTGCTGCCTTTCCTCCGAGATGGAATAGACTTAGTTTGTGCATTGAGGATCGCTCCCTTGAGGAGCAACCACTCCTCTTGAACTCCCCTCTCCCTGTGGTCACGGTCCCTTAGGGCCTCACTGACAAGCCTCCTGAGCTTGTCAAAGTCGGCTTTCCTGAAGTCAAGGACTTGCGCGTTGCTGACCGACTTGCCAGCTTTTCGGCGGATGGTGAAGGTGATCAGCTCTTGGGCGCTGTCACCCAGCTTCCCATCGATCACTAGGTCGCCGACTCGGTCATCCCCAGTAGGCAGTACCAGGTCGAGCAGCGCTTTGCCTCTCGTTGGCCCATAGACTTCTTGAGTCAGGTAGAGGTCATCCACGCACGAGCGGAAGCTCTGCGACCGCTCAGATTTTGCTGAGCGATCCTCCCACGAGATGTCTGGGTAATTGAAGTCACCCATGACAACCATGGTCCTGGAGCAAGCTGCCTCAGCCAGTTCCTGGGCAAACTCCTGGTCAAGCTCAGGACTTTG
>NW_005841984.1:1526792-1537631 GCF_000455745.1 Alligator sinensis
AGAGAGCTACCCCCCCGCCCCTTTTCTCTACACGATCCCTCCTGTACAGGGTATACCCATCTATCCCTGTGGTCCAGTCATGGGTGGAGTCCCACCAGGTCTCCGTTATCCCTATGACATCGTAATTGTTTGCACTGAGCATGAGGATGAGCTCCTCCTGCTTATTCCCCAAGCTCCTGGCATTAGTGTACAGGCAGGCAAGTGCCCCCTGGGGGGCTCCTATATGACTTGTTAAGAAACAAAATACCATATATTAGCCTGAATGAGGTTCCATGTTAGCATGACTGGGACCCACATTAGTTTAGAATCATAGACACATAGAAAATTAGGGTTAGAAGGGACCTCAGGATATCACCTAGTCCAACCACCTGCTCAAAGCAGAACCACCCCCAACTAGATCGTTCCAGACAAGGCTTTGTTGTACTGAGCCTTAAAAACCTCCAAAGATGGAGATTCTACCACCTTTCCAGGTAATCTGTTTCAGTGCTTCACCATCCCCCTAGTGAGAGAGGTTTTTTTTTCTAATATCCAATCAAAACCTTCCTTGCTGCAACTTGAAACCATTACTCCTTGTTCTGTCATCTGCCACCACTGAGAGCAGTCTTCATCCTCTTTGGAACCACCCTTCAGGTAGTTAAAGGCTGCTATCAAATCCCATCCATCGTCTTTACTGCAGACTAAATAAGCCCAGTTCCCTCAACCTCTTCTCGTAAGTCATGTGTCCCAGCCCCTGAAGCATTTTTGTTGCCCTCTGCTTGACTCCAACTCCAACTTATCCACACCCACAACTTATCCACATCCTTTCTATAGTGGGGTGAGGAGAGAGGTCCAAAACTGGGCATAGTACTCCAGATGTGTCCTCACCAGTGCAGAATAAAGGGGAATAATTACTTCCGTCGACCTGCTTGCATTGCTCCTACTAATCCAGCCCAGTATGCTGGTAGCCTTCTTGGCAACAAGGGACACTGTTGATTCATATTTAGCAAATTGTCCACTGTATCCTTCCAGTCTTTTTCTACAGAGCTGCTGCTTAGTGAGTTCATCCCAAGCTGGTACTGGTACATGGGATTGTTCTGTCCTAAGTGCAGGACTTTGTACTTGTCCTTGTTGAACCTTATGAACATGAACACCACATGCCCCTGGAGGTTGGAGGGGCATGGCAAGCTCCCGCATGTGGGAGCATGGTGGCAGTGAACTCCCTCAGGCAGCCACAGTACTGTTGGCAGTGGCGTCGTGAGCAGCTGGCAACCAACAGTTGGCAACCACCCGCAGACATCTCCGGCAGCGGCCAGTGGCAGTTGAGGACAACCCGCAGGCACTGCCAGTGGTGTTGGCAGTGAGGATGGGGGAGGGTAGCGAGTGGTGACCACCTGCAGGTGCCGCCAACAGTGTCAACGGTGTGTTTTGCAGGGGGTGCACCTCCAATCGCAGGGGGTGCACTTTCACCCACGTGCACCCCCTACATGTCGCCAATGCTTATGAGATTTATTTTGGCCCAATCCTCCAATTTGTCTCGGTCACACTGAATCCTATCCCTACCCTCCAGCATATCTACTACACCCCTGATCTTGGTGTCATCTGTGAGCTTAGGCGTTTCAACATATACCACTACATTGTGTAACAGGGCATTCCCTCCATTTTTTATGATATTTAACACTTAAAAGTCAAGTCCCAGAACCTTTCTGCCATTTAAGTGGTTAAATATGCATTGAAAATAAATAAATTTGAATTAGTGGAATCAAGGAGGAAGTTTCCTCAGCAAACTACAGGACATCAACTATTCCCCATTGCAGAGGACAATGTCTGGTAGATTTGAATATTTAAAAATAGGAAGACTACTTTAATCTAAACTAACTGGCAATGTCTCCAGGTGACATTCTGACAGCCAGGGATCATTATGCCAGAAGGGGTTAACTATATATATTTTTACTTGTCTGCCTTCTCACAGAGATACAAATCATTTAAAATATACTTCCCTCGATAAGTAAATTTCAAATTAATTTGATCATTCTAATGTTCATATACCCAGCAGTGTGTGTTTGAATTGGCAAGGCATAGAAAACCAGACCTGCAGTAATTGTGCAGTCCTGATTCAAATTCTTTCCATTAGTTACCCAATTAGGCAGAATGAAACTTAAATTACTAGCTTCAAATGTTATTTATTTATATTTTGACACAAGGCTAATAGTTAACCATGTTTAAAGCCCAATGACTGGTAAGAGAAAATATAGCAGATCAAGACACCAAAGAGACAAAGAAATCAGAAATAATTAAGGGAAATGAGAAGGAAGAAAACACATAACCACTGAAAAAGAATTTCTCACTTAATTATGCCCCAACTCAGTGACTTATTAGATCTCTATTTAAAAAGAAACTTCTGATAATTAAGCAGCCATCAAAAACCAATTGCTCATTAGTTTGAAAAATATAGACAACTTCTTTATTGAAATAGTTAGTTTCATGTTATATATTTTTTTATCTCTAAACAATCTAAAATATTTGTCTCCATGTCTAGCAACCCAATTCATGGGGGACAGTCAAGTAAGATTTATTCAAATGAATAAAAATAGCAGGATGGAGCCCTCTGTGGAAATCGGAGATGTCTCATATTGTTTATGGCTGTTTGCAGTTAGACAGTTATCTGATTTCTATTCACTTGAGAGTACTATTTTGTATACATTCATAAGTGTAGCATTCCCTTTCCAAACTGTAATCCTTGGTTTATTTTTAACACTCAAGTGACTATGTTACAAATCTTTGCATTTGCATTTCATCAACTTTCATTATTAAGACTTTTTCATTACTTTGGAGGATGTGCCCTATCAGAATTAAGGAAAGGATTAAGGATTAAACATTGTGTACATTCCCCCAACCCCTAAACAACACATATGACCCCTTCTTTTTGGATCTTGAATATGTCAGGGTTGCTTTGTCATCTGAGGATTGCACAATGATGGTCAAACTGCAGGATAGTCAGAAGTCAGATGTTGGTACAGAACAAATTTAAAAGTGAATGCTGAAGGCAGAATCCCGCAACAAATCAACACGGCTTAAAAAGTGGGTAGAGTGCCTATAGAACAGGGGTAGCAAACCCATAGAATGTTTGCCACAAGGAGCATGGGCAACTTCCATGTGTGGTACACAAGCCCTGGGTACTGATTAAAGGTAGGTGCTGGAAGGGAGGCAGCGAGGTTCCAGCCTATGGCTTCATGGAGCAAGGGCAAGAAGCTGTTGCTGTGAGAGATGTCAGGAGTCACTGCCAAGAGCCAGGTTAACCCTTCCCTGGCTCTGAATGCAGGGCTTTGGATCCTTGCTCACCATATAAAATTATGACAGTTGCAGGTCCTGATCCTTGTGGTCACACTTCTTTTGCAGGAGTGCCCTCTCCCTGCTCTGCGCCATGCAGCTGGAGGCTTGACCTCCTCTGCCTCCATTCTGGTGTCTGTAACAGGTATTCACTCTGGGCCGATCTAAACGTGGCCTGCAAGCAAGTTCCTGGGGCAACTGCCTCCCTTCTCTCCTGCCAGAGGCGGAGGTTTTTAGGCACCTCCTACCTGCATTTTACCCAAAGTGCACCATGTGAGATTTCATGGGGTTTGCCCCACCGTGGGCAGTCCCCCCACATTAGCCAACCTTGGTAGGGTGCCGCTGAGGCCTGTCTTGGCCCTACAGCCTTTAAATAATTGTGAAGAATGGCCCCGGGCCTGTTGTATTTCTCTGATGGAGGTATCAGGCACAGTACCGTAACCATTAGGAGTCTGCCTCTCGGCCGTCCCTCCGTCCTTCTTCGCTCACCATTTACAAAGGTTTGACCCTCCTCCTCCTGCCACTTGACCGGCTGACCAATGGTCTGGGTCTGTCTTGGGCTGGCCGGCCCTAACTGGAAGGTTCTGTGCCTCAGGGAGCCATTCTGCCTCTTAGTAACAGGGTTAGGGTTCTCTGCTACACACACACCCCACTCTTCTCTCTTGGCCGTGGTCTTTCTGTTTCTCCTATCCCGTCTTCTTCCTTGTATTGCCTCGAGAAGAAATCAGCGCTTATGTTCTTGGTTCCAGGGCGATGTTTTACCTCAAAACACTATGGTTACAGACTAAGGGCCCACTTCATCAGTCTAGCATTGTCCGTCTTCATGCTCTGCAACCAGCGTAGGGGCGCGTGGTTCGTAATCAGCACGAACCACCATCCTAGCAGATAGTAGCGGAGTGTTTCCACTACCCACTTAATCGCCAAACACTCTTTTTCTATTGTGGTGTAATTCTGCTCCAGTGGGTGTAACTTCCTACTTATGTATGCTATAGGGAGCTCTTCTTCCCCCTCTATCTGGATCAACACCGCTCCAACAGCTGCTTTTGACGCACCAGTCTGTACCAGGAAGGGTTTATTAACGTCTGGGGTATATAGCAGGCATTGCAAGCACAGTGCTTCCTTCACCGCTTGGAATGCCTTTTCTGCCTCCGGCGTCCATCTCACCTTGGCAGGAGCCCCTGCCTTTGTCATCTCTGTCAATGGTACAACTAAATCCGCAAAGTGGGGTACAAACCTTCTATAATAGTTGGCTAGCCCCCAAAAAGCCCTCACTTGTTTTTTAGATTGGGGAGCTTGATACCTCCGCAAAGCCTCCACCTTGCTTAATAACGGTCTCACTTTTCCACTTCCTACTAGGAACCCCAGGTATTGAGTTTCTTCTTTCCCCATGGTACAGGCGTTCTTTCCCCATGGTACATTTTTTTGGATTGGCTGTAAGCCCTTTCCTTTTCAAGTCTTGCACCAGTGCCCTTAGCGCTTTGAGGTGTTTGGCCCCGCAGCACAACCCATATGGCAGGCCAAAACTCTGTCCATTAGCCACTGAAATGTAGCTGCGGCTCCATGTAATCCGAATGGCATGCGTCGGAACTGGAAGAGCCCCCATGGGCTGGCAAATGCTGTCTTCTCTTGATCTTCAGGTGCTACTGGTACCTGCAATAACCTGTTGTCAGGTCTAAGGTGGAGATGTAGTGAGCTTCGGAACTGGAAGAGCCCCCATGGGCTGGCAAATGCTGTCTTCTCTTGATCTTCAGGTGCTACTGGTACCTGCAATAACCTGTTGTCAGGTCTAAGGTGGAGATGTAGTGAGCTTGTCCAATGTTTTTTATCAGTTCATCTACTCTCGGCATCGGGTAGGTATCAAACTTCGCTACTGCATTTACCTTCCGGAAATCAACACCGAGACACATTTTCCCATCGGGCTTAGGTACTGCCACGACGGGGCTCTGCCAGTCACTGTGGGACCTGCATATGATGCCCTTCTCTAGCATCATCTCAATCTTGGTCTTTATCTGTCTTTGTAGTCGATGGGGAATCCGTCTCCAACCCTCCCGTATCACCTGGCTTGGAGGAGTTTTTATCCGGTGTACCACACCCTGAGCTTCCCCAGGCATTTTCTGGAACATGTCTCCAAACTCCCTGATTAGTTTGGCACCCTGTCTCCTCTGTTCCTCCGATAGTCACGAGGCCAGTTCTATGTTACCCAGTCTGATTTCCTCTGTCAAAGAGGGTCCTAATTCTAGTTTGTCAGGATGAGAGGCCAGATACATACACTCTCGGTCTTCCCACTTCTTCAGCAGATTGACGTGGTATACCTGCTTCTTCTTTTGTTTGTCTGTCTGATACACCTCATAGTCCAAGGGCCCCACTTGGCATATAACTTCATACGGTCCCTGCCACCGGGCAAGCAACTTACTCTCCCGGTCAGGTAATAGAACCAACATGCAGTCCCCCACCTCAAACTTCCTTTCCTGGGTGCCCTTGTTGTAATATCTCACCTGACATTGCTGGGACTCTGAGATTTCCTACGACCTCACTCTGAGCGGCTTAAAGGCATTCCCACAGTTGTATCACTGACTGGATCAAGTTCTGGTCTTTACCCTGTTGCCTGTTGTTCCTCCCAACCTTCTTTAATCAGACCCAGTATTCCCCGGGGTTGCCGGCCATATAATAGTTCAAAGGGTGAAAATCCGGTTGAGGCCTGGGGCACCTCTCTTACAGCAAACAACAAAGGCGGTATCCATTTTATCCCAATCCTGAGGGTTCTCAGCCACGAACTTCTTTAACATCTGTTTCAGGGTCTGATTACAATTCCACAAGCCCGTCCATTTGAGGGTGATAGACTGCCGTCTTCAGGTTTTTAATTCCTAGGGCTTTACTCACTCCCTCGAAGACGCGTGAGGTAAAATTCGTGCCCTGGTCTGTCAACAGTTCCTGAGGGAATCCTACCTGAGAGAATATCTTCAATAGCTTGTTTGCCACCTTTGGAGCGAATATGGTTCGCATTGGCACGCCCTCCGGGTACCTGGTTGCATAATCTAGTAGGACTAGGATATACTGGTTTCCAGTGCTACTTCGGGGAAGTGGCCCCACGATGTCCACAGCCACTCACTCAAAGGGAACCTCTATCAAAGGCATCAGAATTAAAGGGGCCTTTGGGGGCACCTAGGGTTCGCTTTTTGGCACACAGGACAGGAGGCGCAATAACTCATCACTTCTTGGAACAGTCCAGGCCAAAAGAATCTTGCCCTAATGCGGGCTTCGGTTTTGTCTCTGCCCAAATATCCCCCCACAGGGAGTTCATGAGCCACCTTCAAGACAGCCCGTCGATATCGCTGAGGTACTAGCAACTGCATGACCTCCTCCCCTCCAGGCTTCCCTCACTCAGTTCGGTACAGGAGACTATTCTTTACCTTGAATCTCGGTGTCGTCTTCATCAGCTCCGGCCATGAGACCTCACTGTCTCGTTGAGCTAGATGTTCTTGCAATGCATACCGAAAGTCTGCCTCCCGACTTTGCACCAGCTGACAATGTTCATCTTCCCACAAAGAGGAGACATCCAACTCTTGTCTAGCCTCTTCTTCAGGGGGTACTTGTTCTGTCTCTACTGCGAATCTCTCAACCTTCTCCTTTGGCCTCACCCTGGCTATCTCCCCCAACAGCTCAGGCCAGTTGCAACCCAGTATTACTGGGTAGGGTAAATGCTCAGCGACCCCAACTAGCATCTGCCGGGTCCTATCGCCTACTTGAAGTATGACCACTACTCTGCCAACTCCGAGGGAGTCCCCACACCAACATTGTTCCTTTATGTAGTCCGCTATCTCCCTTCTTTAGTCAGTAGCACGTTGCTCCGCACCATCGTCTGCAAGAAGCCTGAGTCCAGCATAGCTCGTACCTTTTTGCCCTCCATTGTCACTTCGACCATAACCGCGGGTGGCTTGTCTCCCACTTCAGGGTCACTCCTAGCTCTGTAGCCACACATCCCCACCTGGATCGTCGACTGTGTGTGGATGCTTTCAATTGCGTTGGCTAACAGAGCCTATTGTCTAGCGGCTTGCTCCCGTAGGCCTTGTATCATTTGCTGTAGCCAAACCAAAACCTGTGGTTGTGACTCTGGACCCAGGCTAAGCATCCGCTCCCACTTCTCTCTCTCTTTGGACCCAAGGATTCTTTTCCTCATACGGACAAATCAGCGTCCTATGATGCATACTGTCGTATGAAACGTTCCCAGCCAATGCAACATTGTAACAGGTAACCGCTCAGGGCTGATCTAAACGTGGCCCACACACCTGTTCCTGGGGCAACCGCCCACCTTCTCATCTGCCACGTTTTGCTGTTAATTGCTTAATTGATATTAATTAGTGGGAGGCTGCCCTTTTTCTGCCCTGATGCCAGGGGGCACTATCTGCGGCTCCGTTTCCTACCCTACACCACAGCCCATGCCTTGCCGATGGAATTGACTTTGTGCAGTCTGGGCCTTGTTATAATCTGGCCCCCTTTTCCTCTCTCTTGGCCCTGCATGGCCCTGTCTTACTCTGCCTGCTCTCTTGGGGGCTTCTCAAAGTGCCGCCCCCTCTCCTGGGGGTTTCTCAAGTGCCACCCCCCTCTCCTGGGGGCTTCTCAAGTGCCACCCCCCTCTCCTGGGGGCTTCTCAAGTGCCGCCCTTTCTGGAGATGGGGTCAGTGCACCCCAAATGCTATGCCCTCACTGGCACTGGGGTCCCCACGCTGCTGTGGGTCCCCTTTGAGGCCTCCTCCAACCCCTAGTAGCCTCACCCAAACCACCAGTATTTAAACAGCAACAAAACACAAGACCCTGGGCTGTAACATAAATTAAAGCCACCCGGTTAAAACATCATTCAAGCCTACCGGGAAATACCCCATCCCTCCACAGTGTCAAACATGGCTCCTGCAGTCAGGATTCCCCTTTCTTCCCTGAGAGAGCTCCTTCCCCTTTGGCCACTGGCAGAGAACTACCAGTCTGGCCTCAGCCCGTGGGCTTTATATGGGAACCAGGCCCTGCCCCTTCTGGTCAGCTGACCTCCTCTGGTTGCCCTGGCAACCAGCAGCTGTGCTCATTACTCATTGCTAGGGCTTCCCCTAGCAGTTTTCTCCCTTCTTAGGAGCAGGGCACCTAAGTGCTCTGTGACAGTGTCCCACGATGCAAACTACATTTCTCATGTCTATCAACTATGTCTTGCAGGGGCAGGGATCAGAGCAGCAATGTGGGAGGGTCAAGGATTGTCATTTATACCAGCCAAAGAAGATGGTCCCCACTGCAACAGAATCTTCAAGAAAGAACCTGATTCACTGTTGATAGCAACACAGACATACAGCCAGTTTGGGAAAATTTTCAAGATTTCACATAAAACATAGCACCTCCCTGCTTTTTCTAGGCATGTATTTTTTTTGACGATGGGATCTCCCAGGGTCAACCGCCGACATATTAGCAATGTGGGGAACACCTGCATGTGAGGCATGGGTGGTGTGCTGTGCCACAAATAGGTGGCAGTCAGCAGCCAGTCAGCCCAGGCAACAAGGGGCAGGGCAACTGTTCCATCCCCTGAGCAGCTGTTTCCCACTCTTTCACCCTGATTGGAAGATATGGGCATGGGGCTGGGAAACAGTTGCTTGGGGAGGGGACAATTTCCCAGCTCCATGCCCTGATCTGCTGATCAGTTTGTGGGGCTGAAAGGCAGCTGCCTTGGATGTGAGAGAGCTCCTCCTGCCCCGTGGAGCTGAGGCCTGACTCTGGTGCCCCCTACCAGCCCCAGGCTGGCACCCAGTTTCTGTAGGGGGGCAGAGCAGGGCAGGAGTAGCCCTTTACTGAAATGCTCCCATTGGTAGCAAATTTGCTCCTGATGGGTGCATGTGTAGATGCGGTCCTGGGGAAAGCTTACTGCACATTATTTTACTATGCAGTGAGCTTACAGTGCATTAATAGCACATGTACGTAAGGAGACCTTCAGAAAATGCCAACCCTTTGTTTTCACTTTTTTTCCTATAGAAAAAAAATAGAGAAGTTTTCCTGTTGCAAAGAAATCAGAAAGACCACAACTATGGATTTCTATTTAAAATCTCTGGGTTTATCTTGTGAATCACATTTGCAAACCTAACATGTAAAGAAATAATTAAGGGATCCTGTGGCACCCTGGTTGAGAATCATTAATATAGGAAAAAACTCAGTGAGGAAAAGATAGAGTAAAATATGCATACAAGCTCACAAAGAGAAAAAAAATACATTGGGAAAGTATCATGTCATGGAACCTCAGGAGGCAGCCGAACGACACGGTAGTAAGCACTTCACTGAAAACTTATGTTATATGTTCTGTGTAGAAAAAACAAAACAAAACTGTGGCATGACTGTATGCTCAGTTGATGGGGGCAGCCTGTTCATGAAAGAGCATGAAAACTGTTCAGTAAGAGGAACTGGAGTGTTGCTGTAGCTGTTTTGGTCTAGGAGATATCCAATCTATTATCAAATCAACAATTCAACTTCTCTGATGAAGCTCTTCATGTCATGGTCGAGCATCTACTGATACAAGACCTTTTTGCAGCTGCAATTCCAAATCAAGGAGTTAAAAGAGCAATCAGACAGATGTCACCCAGTAAAGTACCCGGACTGGATGGCATTCTTATGAACCTGCTCATTCATGAGTTACTAATTGCGGTTGTATTATTTGCAGATGACTGCTGTTTGATTACACACAGACTTGGAGGTATGCAGTATATAACTTAGCATTTTGTGTGTATAGCTAAGCATGTAGGATTAGCAGTAAGTGTAACAAGAACTGAAATCATGTATTAACTGGGTTCAGGTTAGGTTAGGGTCATACTGACCTGTTAGTTACAAATGAAGAATCCCTATGAGATCTCTGCACAGATTTTGTTACTAAGGCAGCATAGTATCCAGCAATGCCTACCCTGATGATACAGTTGCCCAATATGTAATAAAGTACTGCCTTTGGCAGTTTAAGAAAGTGCCTCTGAAATTAATGTAATTCTCATCTATGCACTAAGTTAGATGTGCATCATCGACGTAGTCTTTCTAGACTTTAAGAAGGCCTTTGACACTGTCTCTCACCCCACCCTCATCAATAAATTAAGTGACTGCGGCATTGATGCCTACACAGTTGAATGGGTAAAAAATTGGCTGATGGGGCACAGCCAGAGAGTAGTGGTGGACAGGATGTACTCAACCTGGTGAGATATGAGCAGCGGGGTACCCCAGGGCTCGGTCCTCGACCTCCACTGTTTAACATCTTCATCAGCGACTTGGACGAGGGGGTGGAAAGTACGGTGTCCAAATTTGCTGATGACACTAAGATGTGGGGTGAGGTGGACACACTTGAAGGGAGAGATTGGCTGAAAATAGATTTAGACAGACTACAAAATTGGGCAGATGAGAATAGGATGGGGTTCAACGTTGATAAACACAGGGTGCTGCACCTAGGGAGAAGGAATCCACAGTGTACATACAGGCTGGGGAGTTCCCCTCTTGAAAGCACAGAGGCAGAAAGGGATCTTGGAGTCATTA
>NW_005841984.1:1537645-1561075 GCF_000455745.1 Alligator sinensis
GATGTGGCCAGCCTGGAGAGGGTTCAGAGGAGGGCCATCTACTTGGTGAGAGGGCAGCAGGACAGGCCCTATGAGGAGGGACTGAGGGACCTGAACCTATTCAGCCTCAGCAAGAGGAGGCTGAGGGTGGAGCTGGTGGCTGCCTACAAACTCATCAGGGGAAATCAACAGCAAATAGGTAGAGCGCTTTTCTCCCCAGCACCACCTGGGGTGACAAGGAACAATGGTAATAAGCTGATGGAGAATAGGTTTAGGTTAGAGATCAGAAGGCAATATTTTACAGTTAGGGTGGCCAAAATCTGGAACCAGCTTCCCAGGGAAGTGGTCCTCGCCTTTACCTTGGGCAAATTCAAGAGGAGTTTGGATGATCACCTGTCCGTGGTCTTGTGAACCCAGCATTCATTCCTGCCTGTGGCAGGGCGTCAGGCTAGATGATCTGTTCAGGTCTCTCCTGACCCTAGCTACTATGAAACTATGAAACTATGCATATTCACAGATTCACACAGATTCACAGAAGTTTAGGGCTGGAAGGGACCTTGTGAGATCATTGGGTCCAGCCCCCCTGCTCTATATTACAAACTGTTACTCTACAATTGCAAACAGGTGGCACCTCAGCTTAATCAATTTGACCTCTGATTCCTCTCTTCCATTTATAACATCAGATTGTAAATAGAGGCTAGCACTGCAAATAAAGAAGTGCTTCAGAAAAGTCAAATAAATAGTGCTCATCTTGATCAAGTCTCAACTTCATTGGGTTGGACATTTTATAAGAACAAATAACTTCAAAATTCCAAAGGCAATATTTTACAGGAAACTTAAACAGTAAACCTGTTCTCTTGCTAGACTATACTTGCTTTGCAAAGACACACTGAAATACCACCTGAGAGCTTGAAGAAAATTTGGGAAGAAGTTGCCAAATATAGAAGTATGTTTAAATATAGATACAATGTAGGTGTCCTGAAATTTAAAATATGCTGTTTAAATACACTGCAAAAGGAGGAGAGACATAAAGCACACATGCCACAGCTCCATCAGTAGTTTTCATGTGTTTTATAATCTTGCCAATCAGAAATATGTTTGGTATTTCATGTGTGCAAATCCTCATGCTAAAAAGGTACTTTTTGATTAATTCTTGTACATCATCAGTGTGAGATGCTAATATTATATCTATTACTATATTACATGTATGTGTGTGTCAGTAAGAAGTGTTTAATTCCCTGCCAAAATATTTTTTAAAGGTTAAAGGATTCAGTAATATCAAATCATAATAGCGGTATAGTCTATCCTAATTATGCAGTTGGTCCAATAAAATAGATCATCCACAAAAATCCTTGCCTTGTGAATTTTTTCCTTTAGGTAATTTTTTATGGTGGGGATTATGGCAGATTTTATCTTACTTCTGATTTTGAAGCTGTTAACTCCTGGCAATTTAAGTGGACTCCATTTGAGCTAAGTACAGACTGTCAAATAGCTTGAATCAATTCAATCTTTGCAGGTTAGTCTGACCTGTGCAGATTTAACTGGGAAGCAAGTGAGTGGACATTTATGTGTGATTCTGGAAATGCAGCCACATGCTTGAAGTGGCTCAGGCTGGAAGTCAGGGACACTAGAGCAAGCCCTCCCTTCCCTTCAGCAGTGGCCAGAAGGCTGGAGGGAAACTGAGTTTAGGAGAGAGCATGGCCAGGCCCTGCCAGGCTGAATATGATTGGAGAGGGGTTCAAATCCCCAGCTTGGCCTGCATGGTCCCCAGCCAAGTGTTCCTGGAGGGTGAGGGAAGCAGCAACCCTTGCTAGGTGTCCCTAGCTTCCCCACCCCCACTGGCTGCAGGAGTGCTCAAGCTTTCCCCTTCCCTGGGCACTGCTGAATTCACTTGCCCTGAGAGACTTCATTGTGCACAGCACTTGGAAATTTTGTTGAACACTGGACTTAGGAATTGGAGGCTGCTTGATCTTAGAGTTGTTGAGGATTGCAAAATCTGTTCCAGGGGTTTGCAGACTCAATCACTTAAATTTGCCAAACTGGTTTTGCAAGGGAGGGAGCACAGATTAAATAGGAATTCAGGAGCTTTCCTTCTTTTTTTGGATGGTTTTGATATGGTAGGCTTGGTGAGAAAAGAGCTATTAGAATTAGAGGACTGGGTGATAAGAAAAACAGCTCTGGGTTTTTGGAGTAAGGATGGATATATTCTGTGGACCAGATGTATTCATACAGTTTTGTGACCAGTGGTCCTCTCAGACCATCTCTGGGCATAAACCCTGGGCAAATAAAAAGACAAAGAAACAAATCACTCTGGAAGGGATACTATTGACATGCAAAGCTTCAACTAAAGAGATACAACAAAAGGAACAGTTGTTGAAGACAGTGAAAGAAGAATTCAAGAAGCTGCAGTACCATGCCCTTCCCTCCCCCACCCCGGCTTCTGTTGCTTGTGCAGTGACCTGGGGTGGGGGAATGGGAACGCCTGGCAAGGGCTGCTACCCCCCTGCCAGGCAGAACCTGGCTGGGGTCCTATGGTGGTGGAAGAGGGGATGGAGGGGGGCGCATTAACCCTCCCTTCTGTTTCCCCTCAGGCTTCTGGCACTTTGAAGCAGGGTTTCCCAACCCCACCCCCTTTTCAGCCAGCCAGATTAGTGATAGTGCTCTGGCTAGGGAAGAGAGGGGTGGGACCAACCCTGCTCTGCTGGACCAGACAGCACAGCCCAGCCCTACCCAACACAGAGATGCAAAGCATCCTGGGATTCTGGGGGACTGTAAGGTTAACCTAATTCAGGATGGAGTCTGGGACAGAAATCCTGGAAACCAGTTTGACCTAAATCAGTTAAGTCCGATACTATATTCAACCAAGTTAATCTTAAACCAGTTTCAGCCATTTGGAAAGAGACTTATGTGCACTGAACTTCTATTCTGTTACAGGTTTAATTAGTTTCTGATCACTTAAACTGGTTTATGCATCACTTGTCCCTAGATTAAGTGTATTTAAACACTTGCATCCAGTTAGTTTTGAAGAAACAGGTTTTGGAGCTCTGTGGTCCAGCTCAAGCCCTCACAATATTTTTGATGATTACTAAAAGTTAGGAAATCACCTGACCACTGACAAGGAGTATTTTTATCCTTTTTACAAAATAAAATAATTTGGTACAATTCAAAAAATGTGGATGTAAGAAAAAACTTCGGTTTAAGCTGTCTCAGTAAGAAAAGCATTATTTTTCTTTTGGTAAAAAAAACCAAAAAACCGTGACAGAAAAGATTTGGGGAATTGTTCACTAAAATACAGGTTATATTTAAAATGTATAGGAGGCATTGAAATTTTTATTTTCTTAAATTGTATTACGATAAGATGGTGGTTTTAGAAGTGAAGCACTGTTTCCATTGGTCCCAAATTCAGATTAATCTACATTGGCCCTTCTTTTTGCAAATGACTCTTTTTTTTGTCATGAGCTTCTATGTGCTTGAGGTACAGCTCTAAGCTCTTTTTGCTAGCAGGTTTTAGACTATAAATTATCAAACAACTAAAGGCCTTTGGCCTCAGACCAAAGCTGCACAATGGATAATTGATGACCATTATATTAAATAGGCCAGTTTTCCCCCCAGTGTAGGTATTTATTTAACAAATAACAACCAATTTGAGAAACATATAGAGAAGGTAAAGGGAAAAACAGTTCTTTGTTTTGCTCACGCCAACAGTGACATTTAATTGCTCTAGCTTTTTGAAGATTTCAAACTAAAATGTATGCCATATATGAGCAAAGGACTGTGTTTGGAAAGGTGTTAGGGTTCTAGACTTGCAAAACAAATTCAAAGAGAATATGCACCATTCTAAATGATAATTGAGGCAATTTACCTGGGGCAGAGAAGGAGGAATATGTCAATTTGACTAAAGCAGTCCTATCAAGACTGAATATGAACTAATACCACCTTCCAAGCTTATGCCAGGAAGAATGCCTTAAGAAATCACAGAAATCTTTACAATTCCCTTCACATTTTCATTATGCTTTTTATTGTTTTTTTCTTTTCCAACATTTACTTACCCTGCCTGCAGTGAAGCCACAAATACGAATCCTTAATTAAGCTTAGAGTAGAAGAAAGTTTCAGATAGTAAGTTATGACAGTTATTCCTGAAACAAGTTCCTGAACCATATTCTCTGGACTTCCTCATATAAAGAATGATGAGAAATACCTGTGTCAGGTATCCAGGTTGTAGCTGTATTGGTCTACAGGAAAAAGCAATCAGGACTTGTGGTAGAGATGATATCCTTTTAGACCAACTAGATAGTTGGTTTAATAAGAGAAATACCTGGATATTTTGAACTATATCATGTTACAGTGGGCTTTCTCAGGTCTTCTTTTTCCATTTTTTTTGGGAAGGGAGGTATGCTGGCATTGAAAGCATAAAAAGTCTTCAGGCTCAAATACCATAGCCATTTTTAAGACAGTATCTACTTTCAGATAGCCTGCAGTCTAATCTGTTATGTAAATGGTTAACTCATTCTTGGCTTAGATTACTTTCACTGCACCAGGTGAAAAAAGTACGATAAGTAAATATGTTTTGATAACATGGTCTCTCAACCTGTTACCCTGTATGGTCACAAAAGCAAGAAGAAATAATTTAAAAGGTGAAAGAGATGCTTCTTATCACCTAAAAGAAATAATATATTTATTTTATTTTTATATTTTGCTTATAGGTTGTGGTTTTAAGAGTTTATTTGATCCTGAGAGACAAGTTGAGCTTCAGTTTTTCTTATTTTTATCATGAAAATTGTATTTATTTTACTTGGATATGTTGATTTTAGAATTTGTATTTATCTCACTTTTTTGTGTGCAAAGGCCGCTGGCTATGATACTGTATTAATAAACATAATCTGTAGCACATATTTTATTTTATCCCCTTATCTCTGGAAATTCATGCTTAGCAAACAGAAAAGATATGTTTCTTTTAGTTTCCCCTGAATTACTAGTAATTTCCTTTAGTGCTTTTCTTTTTTTTAATTATGGGCACAATTGCACAATGCAAGTTCCATTAGAATTTAAATATTCTGGAAACGGTGCATCTACATGAGATGCTACTGTGCAGTTAGCATCTCATGTAGATATGCCCACTGTGTAGCCTCACTAAACTATATAAATTAACAGGTATCAGAGTTTAATGCAATGGGAAATATGTTCTACAATACAGCCTATCTTAAGTTATTGTGCTGAAATGAATGTAATACATATAGTGTTTTAATATCATACACAGGATTGTGCTCTTTCCTTTACCACTGGGAGAATCTGGAGTGTGCAAAAGAGCAGTTCATCAGCCCATGCTGATAAAATTAGAATAGCTTCAAAGTTTCTCAAAAGTAAACCAGCTGACCACGGACTTGATAAGCCAATAAAATAGGAGTAGCCAGAATGTCATGTTATTATTAATAATAGCAGTCCTGGGGTAGATTGTGTTACAGTGGAGTCTTTAAAAGCTTATTTTGATTGGGTAAAAATTATGTGGGGTACTGTTAGTGGTTGCTTGGATTTTAAACATCTTTTGTTTTGCTTTTTGTTTTTTTACCTATGCATAAAGAGCAACATGGGGGGGGAATACCACAAAAATGTTTAAGTATGTCTGGTGAGCAGCAAATACTCTCTCCCTCTTTTTCAACATTGAAAACTTCTGTGCTGATATAGTGGACAATGGATACATCAACAGACTGACTCAAGAGGCATATGTTCTTGTTCCAGTTATGTTACTGAGTAGCCTGAGTCAAGTCACCCGATCTTTGTGGCCTCAGTTGCTCCTGTAAAATAGGGTTGACTATACTGATCTCCTTTACAGATTGCTTAGGCTATTTATTTAGCATGTGTGGTTTCGGCATATTGTTTCAGTCATCTTAAGGCAATGTCATCACCAGCATGAAGGGCTGTGAAGGCCACCAGGTAGCATTGTAAAAGGACACAATTCAACAATGTGGGACATGGTTTGAACTTGTCCATAAGGGCATTTGTTGTCATTGTGAAGGCCCCATTGGTATAGGTTTGAGGCACAATGATTTGAAAATGATTGGGAAGTGCACAATAATGGTGTGGCCAGTTAAATCCTGGCTGACTGTAGGATCAGTGATGAGGTGGTAATTGATTGGTACTTGTGCTGACCACTCGTGCCAATGAGTAAGTAATGAAAAGTCAAAGGGTTTTGAAGCGGTGGACTATACCCCTTCGTCTTGAGGGGAGCTGAGCTATTGGTGGGTAGAATATGTCAAAATGCACTGGCAGTGTAAAATTATCCTTGAGTCTGTCTAGTAAATTTACATCAGCATTTCTGCAGTGGACATGAGGGGGAGCAATTTTACTTAGTACTGGTAATCATGTGAGTGGTTGCACAGATAAGACAGTTGTTGTATTCATACAGATTGTTTTACTCCTGGTTTTAATATCTTTATAATGTGCCAATAAGCTACCTTTGTCTAGAGAAAGATATTAATAGTTGGTAGTTGTGACCATCATGCCAATTAAGCATGTCCTATTTATAATGCAGCATATTTCAAAGTCCTACCCAGTTTTGAAACATACAGTTAATTTTTTTGGATTAGCTTCAACATGTCAGTAGTATCTCATAGGCTGACCTGAACAGTTCAGTCCTATAGGAACTAAGCAATCACCAATTCAGCAGGCTTCAGTGGAAGAGATAACATAAGCATTTTATTTGGGAGTGCTTAGTATCCTGCAAGATCTAATTTACAACATCTGTGACTGAGAAATCCCATAGTTATGCAGATGGTAAACTGCAAGTATCAAGTAAGTTGTTACTTAATATCAAGTTTTTTGGTGTATAGAGTAGGTTAAAAAAGAGCAAGTTTGATATTAACAGTATCTTTTTTCCTCTAAGGCACAGCAGCAGCAAAAATAAATAGTGCAGTAGCTATTGATGCACTCCAAGTTTTTCTACTTTGCTAGAGGCAGTATATTACACCCACACAGTTGTACAGATACCATTCAAGACTCACAGCAATATGTGTCAAATAGAAAACAATGTTCTCCCTTAATGTACAAGTCATTTAAATTCATTTGCTTTGCAGTATTAACCGTCAACTGATTTTCCAAGGAAACTAAGCTGTCTATGGTATCCTGCAATAATCTACTTGAATCTAGTTAAAATTATTCATGGTTGCATTTGTACAATAGAGCAAGAGATTGTTTATTCTACTGTTTTATATATTAAGGGCCACAAGTAATGGCTAACACCTACATGGGTATGAAAGGTAAGTCAGCTGAGGTTGCAAAAACACTGTCTCACATTTAGTGACACTGTGGTTTGAATGCTCTCAATAATGCAAGGGCATTCTTCTGCTATACATTTTTCCATGAAGAACAGGGTACTAAATGATGCAATATTTTCCATATTTCAGGTGCAGTAGTCTGCAGAGCTGGTCAGATACAACAAAAAGGAAAACCAAGACAAGACAAAAATATGCTGCATCTTCCTAAAGGGTACTACAACCTTTTATTATATCCCTACAAGGAGCCATGGTGCTCTTCCATGGACAGTGAAACTTCATGATGTCTCTACTTAAATGACCTTGCTTTAGTCTGGCTTTTTATATTCTGTTTCTAATGGATTAAATCAAGATATATAATAGGGAGGAGTTAGAGAATAAAAGCATATTTCTCCCTTGTTTTTTTGCATAACTTATTTATGGGTTTAATTCATGGGAAGGACCCTCATAAAAGGCACCCCAATGTGGGCTATTTTTTTTTTTTTGTCTCTATCATGGAGTCACGCTGATTATATCTACATTGCACCTTTTATCATTTTGCTCCCTAATGTGCTAGCATAATATTTTTATGATGGTCAGATAAAATATATTTGTGTTTTTCCCCAGTCTTCTGTGTCTTCCTTGGAGGAGGGTAAGTACATTTTGTAGCCAGCTGGTAACTTTTTTCATAAGTATTTTGCACGATTAGCTTAAATGGATCGATTGAATGGCTGCTATAAAGCATGGCCCAGTTTGTGCCCTTATTTCCTTATGAATGTTTTTCAACCGTATTGCAACAAAGCTTTCTGGAACCAAAAGGTAGAGTTTACACCTTCAAATCACATAGGTAAAAGGTAAGACTTATTCAGAACTGAATTTCAGTTCTCAAGATGATCAGCTGTGTATGTAATGTAATGTATATGTCAGCAATATCCCTCCTAAGTATTTTGGTTGTCAGTTTTTAATCTGAACAAAAAATGTTTTGGATTGGCCTGAAATGAGAAATTCTTGATAAAATAAAAAACTAAAACACCCTTTGTTTTGGCTTTACTGGAACATTTAATTTGAATATTTCATGTGAAATTTAGGTTTACTTCTTTTTAAAACACTTTCTTTAAGTTTGGGAATTAAAAAAAAAAATTAAGCATTGTTTTGACATGAAAACATGGAACATATGGGGAATTGATAGTTCCAAAAAATTTTAATTTCCTGGCTTAAACTGCTAAATTTTATCAGAATTCACAAATGCATTTTTATCCTTCCCTGTCTGAAACCTGCAGTTTTTAGGAAAGAAGCTATTTGTCAAAAAATCACCCAAGTTTAACATTAACTGGTTAAGAATATGAATGTCATGACTACTATTTCAATTTTATAAATTAAAAAACTCTAACCCAGACTTAAGGAAGAGCACTTCCTTAAGTGCTGGTCCTGATGATCAGCTGGTCCTGATGATCTCCACTCCAGAGTCCTGAGGGAATTAGCAGAGGTCACTGAGGAACCCCTGGCATGGCTTTACGAGCACTCGTGGTGCTCTGGTATGGTGCCAGAGGACTGAAAAAGGGCCAATGTGGTTCCCACTTTCAAAAAAGGGAGGAAGGAGGACCAAGGAAACTATAGGCCAGTTAGTCTTACCTCAATCCTGGGTAAACTTTTTGAGAGAATTATTCTGGTGCATGTCCAGGAGGGGCAAGCAGGGGAGGTTATGCTTAGGGGCAACCAACATGGGTTCATTAGAGGAAGGTCCTGTCAGACCAACATGGTGGCCTTCTATGACCAGGTCACAACATCCTTAGACACAGGGGTAGCAGTGGATGTAGTCTTTCTGGACTTTAGGAAGGCCTTCGACACTGTCTCTCACCCCATTCTCATTAAAAAACTAGGGGACTGTGGCATCGACACCTACACAGTCAAATGGGTCGCTAACTGGCTGGAGGGCCGCGCCCAGAGAGTGATGGTGCATGGGTCATTTTTTACCTGAAGGGATGTGGGCAGAGGGGTGCCCCAGGGCTCGGTTCTTGGACCCGTGCTGTTCAACATCTTCATCAGTGACTTGGATGAGGGGGTAAAAAGCACCCTATTCAAATTTGCTGATGACACTAAGATGTGGGGGGAAATGGGCATGCTAGAAGGGAGGAATAGGCTGCAATTGGACCTAGACAGGTTACAGGGGTGGACAGATGAGAACAGAATGGGTTTCAACACTGACAAGTGCAAGGTGCTGCACCTGGGGAGGAAGAACCAGCAGCATACCTACAGGCTGGGGAACTCACTTTTTGTCAGTGCAGAGGCAGAAGGGGATCTTGGAATCATTATTGATGCCAAAATGAACATGGGCCGACAGTGTGGGGACACGGTCAGGAAGGCCAACCACACCTTGTCATGCATCCACAGATGCATCTCGAACCGGTTCAAGGAGGTGATCCTCCCCCTCTATGCGGCACTGGTCAGGCCGCAGTTGGAGTACTGCATCCAGTTCTGGGCACCACACTTTAAGAGGGATGTGGACAACATTGAGAGGGTCCAGAAGAGGGCCACTCACATGATCAGGGGGCAGCAAGGCAGGACCTACGAGGAGAGGCTAAGGGACCTGGACCTGTTCAGGCTCCACAAGAGAAGGCTGAGGTGGGATCTAGTGGCCTGTTACAAACTAGTCAGAGGGGACCAGCAGGCATTGGGGGAGTCCCTGTTCCCCCAAGCACTACCAGGAGTGACTAGAAATAATGGTCACAAGCTAGCAGAGGGTAGATTCAGACTAAACATCAGGAGGCGCTACTTCACAGTCAGGGCGGCTAGAATCTGGAACCAACTTCCAAAAGAAGTGGTTCTGGCTCCTACCCTGGGGGTTGTTAAGAGGAGGTTAGATGAACATCTTGCTGGGGTCGTTTGACCCCAGTACTTTTTCCTGCCATGGCAGGGGGTTGGACTTGATGATCTGCTCAGGTCTCTTCTGACCCTACCAACTATGAAACTATGAAACTTTGTGCTTGAAACCTGGTCTTACATCTCTTCTGAATATATAGTTAGTCCAATAAAAGATACCACCAATAATTGCTTGCTTAACCTCCTAGGACACTTGAATAAGGTTTAGTATAAGACAGGGGTGAGCAATTATGTCAACTGGATGGCTGCTTAATACAGTTTGATGAGCTGTTGAAGGCTGCAAGGGTAGCTCCGTCCCTTGATGGGTGCCCCTTCCCCTGGTTGCCATCTTGGGACTGGAAGTCCTGCCCCTAACCCCTTTGCCACCAAAAGTCCCTCCCATTGTCCCTAGAAGTATTCCTTCTTTAAAGGCGGGGACAGGGGGGCGGGGACAGGGGGTGCCATCTTTGAACCAGAAAAAAACCAAATCATATATTAAAAGTCAAACATCTATAACATATTTTAATTTTATTATAAAAATATTTTTGTCATGATTTGTGCTTGCATAGTGTATATGCAAGGCTTGCATAGTGTATATGCAAAGTGGAGGTGATTGCAGAATAGCTCAAAAGTAGAGTCTTACTCTTGTATGTTGTGTGTGTGTGTGTGTGTGTGTGTGTGTGTATGGTGGGGTGTGTGGGGGTATTGTAAAGGGGTGTGGCTGTGTGTGTGGGAGCATATGGTATGTTGGGGTGTGTATATGTGGGGGGATATGGGGACAGGGTGTAGATGTGTGGGGGTTGTGGGGTGTGAGGAAAACTGAGGGGGTGTGGGGACCCCCTGCATACTCCCTCCCATAGCACAAAGCCCCCACCACTGGCGGCAGCAGCAGATGGCTGGTGCTTGGGATGCTTGTGGCCCATACAGCTGCTGCCATATGGCAGCACACAGCTCCAGCCAGCACTGCATGTGGTGTCAAGGAGTGCAGCCAGGTTGAGCTGTCTTTATGGTTCAGGAGTCTCCATAGTTCATGTGGAGCTCCTGGCACTCATGCACCACCAGGGGAATCCCCACGTGATGGAGCTGGCTGCCTTCCCCACTCTCTGCCATGCAGGTCTCAGGACTCTGCTGGGAAATAAGGTGCAGGGATCCCTTCCACTTCTGGGAGAGTCATGGGACCTGCACAGCAGGGGGTGGGGAAAGCAGCTGGTTCCATTCTGTGGGGCTTCCCCCAGTGGCACATGAGTGCTGGGAGCTCCACGTGTGTGGTGGGGAGCCCTGCACCATAGAGGTGATCCAACCTGGCTGCGGTCCTTGCCACCACCTACAGCGCTGGTTGGAGCTATGTGCCGCTTGGTGACAGCACCTGTGTAGGTCACAAGTGTCCCAAGCACCTGCCTGATGCAGCTGCTGCTGCCACTGGTGGCAGGGGCTATGTGTAATCGGAAGGAATGTATGGGGGGTTCCCCACAGCCTCCCCCCACCTACCTCACACCCATACCCTGCCCACATGAGCTAAATGTTCCTGCCACCTCCCTGGGTATGGGCTCTGCACTCCTTCCAGTGCAGCCCCAACCCCACTCTCTGTGCTTCCACCCAGGTGCAGCTCTCCCTTTCCCTGACACTTCCCTACCTGCTGCCCAGAGCAAGTGCTGCAGGCCATATTTTGCCAGCCCCTGGTTTAAGAGCTTATCTTTTTACTTGCCATGTTTTCTAACACTCTGTACTTAAATATATTTTTGTCCTCATAAAATGACTGATATTTTCTGTTTGCACTATTCTGTGTATATCAGTGGTGTTCAACCCCTGGCTCCTGGATCTGTCATCCAGCTCGCAGGGCTCCCCATGGGTCTGAAAATTTGATGGCTGAGGAGCAGTTACTGCTCTTCTGCTGCCACATTTCCAAACCCATGGGGAACCATGTGGCTGGATAGCAGATCAGATGTGCAGGGTGGTGTGGGGCCTGATCCCCTTGTGTGGGGTTTGGTGTGGGTACTGCAGAACCTGATCCTGGTGCACAGGGGTGGCATGAGGCACTAAGGCCTGATCACCAGCATCCAATACCTGGCAACATATGTTGAACCTAATGTTTTTGCACCTGCCTGGGACTCCAATTATCTGGGATATTGTCAAGGTCAGACCACTACTTTCTAGGTCTCTGCCCTTCAGCACCCATGACAGGATATTGGGCCAGCAAGACTGGTTCATGCCTAAATGGGTGCCTGTAGACAAAAGCTCTTATGCTTTGTAATTACAATGTGTTGGAACAGACTTGATTAATTGAGTCTGCTGAATGGTGGAGGGGTTGCTTTAACTAAAGCTCACTTGAAGAGCTTTAGTTAAAGTTTCACCACTGCCATTTTGAAGAATGGGAACACTGATATATGAAACACTGTGGGCACTTTAATTAGAGTGGCTCTCAGACCCGCTCCAATTAAAGTGCCTCCCTACTCTTGGAGCACATATAAAAATGCCTTGTGATTCCAGAACTCTCTGGAGGACATTCCCACAACCCTTGACAGCTGCCCTGTTAATGGACTGGTTGATTTGTGGAACAGCAAAAAAAACTTACCCATAGGCACATACTGGCTCCCTGGCATCTGTTCCCACCTCTGCAAAAGCCCAGTCCCCCCTTATACATGAGTGAGCTGAGGCAGATTAAATGGAAGGGTTCACAGTAAGAGCACAGGTGGCTCTTGACCCATGCTGAAGTCAACCAATTGCATCATGGATCATTTTTAAAGGACTATGGTGTGGCAGTGATAAAGAAGCCTTTCTTTTCTACTGTCATTGAATCCTCATAAAGTTGTCTGGTGGAACTGTTCTGAGGTGATTGTCTGGTTAATTTGGCTTGTTTTTACCCAGAAACCAAATCTTTTTCTGCCTGCTGTGATGTTTGCCATGTACTTTGTAGTTAAAATTACCCATATCTGACATGGCTTAAGCAACATCACTTTTGCTACAGAGTCAGAGTGTGGGGTTGAGGTATCCCAGTCTTGTCACATTTATATGAATTGTTTTAAATTGCTGTCTCCCAGTTGAGTATACAGGAGGATGTACTTGAGGGGGTAAGGGTGACCAGGCTTGAACTGGACCCAGGCCCATTCTGACTTGTAAAAGCTAGCCGGGGAGACTGAAGCCACTTCTGGCACAGGATGTCAGTAATTCCCTTTTGGAGGGAATCATGCTGAATATTCTTAAATCTACAATAATTTATCTCCTACTCAAAAAAAAAAAAATCTTTTGATGCTGACTCCTCACCCAGTTTTCATCCTCTCACAGTTTTCTTCCTGCTTCCAACCTCCCCTTTATGAGGAAGGTCATTAAATGTATGGTTGCCCATCTGGGGCACAGACAGAAGTGACATTTTTTGTGCGATATGGCCCCTGAAAGCACTCTACAGCTGTGGCATAACACATGCGTAGCTGAAGAGTGCTTTTTAAATGGTCAATTGTGTAAAAAAATTACTGCTCATTAAATTAGGTAGTAAATGAAGGTGCTCTAAATTAGAGTACCTTAGGTAACTTCTATACAGTTCCCTGCAAGGGTTAAGTATCATGCCCCTGGTCTGCCATGGGGAGGAGGTAGAAAGTTTAAGAATATTCACCTGGCTGCCTGCCTGCCTCCATGTGGGCAGGAGGACAGTTGATCCACTACTTGGGGCTGTGTGGGTCCCTAGCTGGGTCATCCCCCCTTGCTCCCCCAGGGAGAGGGTTCCCAGTGCCTGCTGCCAGATCTCCTTCGGGGTGCAGATCTCCCTAGAGCTCCCCCACCCACACTGACAGCTTACCAGGAGCCTGGCCAGCTTACAAAGCAGGCAAAAGCAACCCCTGCTGCCTGGCCTCTGTCTGTGCATGGAGACTCTGAGCCCCCATGACAGGAGCCACATGAGTGTTAGGTTTTGATGACACTGTAACTTTAAGTTGTGTAAAGCACAAAAAGTTGCAGCATGATCAAGATGCCCTTTATAACTTCTATAAGCACTCCTGGGTGCCATCGGAGTCCTGGACACTTGTCAGCCTGGCTTCTATTCTGTTTATAGCGTAGAGACTGCACCCATATATATATGATCAATAATCTTTACTAGTAGTTCTTTACTGTGGGGGTTGTACCCTGTTGATCTTACCAGAGGTCTTCGATACAGTTGACCATGAGTCACCACTGTCAATTAAGCATTTACATTACTTGGTGAGTATTTATGGGGTTGCTTTAAATTGATTCCGCTCTTTCCTAGCAGAGAAGTCACAGATGGTGGTGATAAATCAGTGCTCATCATCTCCTTGGGACCTTTCTATAAGGCCCCTAGAAGTCCATCTTGTTGCCCTTTCTTTTCAGTTTTTTAAGAGGTTGGTAAGTGAGATTTGCTCTGCCTCATTTTATCATCTTACCCAGACCCCACAATCTCAATTGTTTCCCAATGCCTGCCTGCAGTTAGGGAATGGATGGGAGTGAACCAACTGAAATAGAATCTAGACAAGACAGAGGTGATGGCAGTGAGCAGACCACACAACTAAGGGATATGAGAACACCAATCCTTGATGGGGTTTAATCTTCCTTTGTCACTTAGGTTTTTAGTAGTTGGGTGTTCCGGGATCCTTTGCTTCACCTGGATCTTCAGTCAGGAGTACTTTTTACCAGCTCTGTCTGGGGAGAAGGTTACAATTCTTTCTTTCAGATTCAAGTCTAGCCACCTTTATCCATGCCTTTATAACCTCAAGGCTAGATTACTACAATGTTCTTTCTGTACATGGGATTGCCTTTAAAGACCACCTTGAAGCTGCAGCTGGTGCAGAAAGTGTAGTTGCCTGTCATCTGATGGGAGGACAAAACTCCAGTGCTCTTGTGTCTGCACTTGTCTTAGTAGCTTTCTAGGTACAATTCAAGGTGCTGGTTTTGACCAGTAAAGCATTGGGCCCTAGATATCTAAGATACCCTCTTCTCCCTTTTACCCCTTTATGATCCCTCAGGTTAACCAAGACAAACCTCCTGCAAGTACCATCCATATACCTAGTCTGATTTTTGAAAATGTGTAGGAGATCATTCTCTGCAATGGCTCCTCTGTTCCAGTACTCCCACCTTCTTGAGGTCCACTAAAGCCCAATCGTGGATACCTTTCAAAAACACTGTAAGATCTTCCTTTTTGGATAGGCATTTAAAAAACAAAACTAGGCTAGAATGTTGGTTAGGAGGTTCCTGTATTATATTGATGCTTTAATTTTCCCTTTAAATTGTTTTATTTTGTCCATTCTCCTGTTTTATGAGTTGTTCTGTCCTCTTATTGTGAGCTGCTCTGAGCCTTTGTTGAGATGGAAAGCATATAAATCAAATCAAATTAATACATTCTGAAAGAGTATATCAGCTATCTATATCCAATTACAGAAGACAATAATATACTAAAAACTATATTAGTTTTCCTAAAATACCTTTATTCCTATATGATAGGAAAACTATATTGGTTGTCTGAGAGAGAAAATGCTGTATAGGAGAACCAGTATCCTATTAATTACCTTCCCAAAGCATAAGGACAGGCTAGAAGTATTAGGGACACAAACTAACAGAGTAAGAACAGATTCAGTTCCTCACTGTTGGTATGTCATGCTTGAACAGCTACTTTTTGTGGTGACTCCCTTGCCTAAATTTCTTTTGAAGGTTTATTTCAGGTCTAAAAGAGAAAAACATGTTTTAATTTCAATTATGAATATTATATTTGCTACAATCCCCCTCCCCCCCCAAGAGAGACATTAATTGTAGTCTGATGTATTTAACAAAGTATTATAGTTTCCTTTGGTGCTTAGCATTAGGAAGATGAGGCTTCAATTGGGGATAATTAACTGCACTTCAATCAAGCCTCTTCTCCGTGTAAAATATATCTTAGCATCTGGTCTAAGATACCAGAGATACTTCAACTAATTCAGTGGAGAATTAGCCAAAACACATTTAGGTATAATTAATTATAAATAAATTCACATTGGTACTACGATTTTGTTGGCTTGCTGTGAGCTATTTTAATACCTTTTTTTGCCTTCATCTGTAAAGAAAAGGCCAGGTGTATGTTCATATGTGTTTAGAAGTCTGATTTTAAAAAAATCCTTAAATTGGTAAAGTTACAGTAGAGAACTGACCATGATCTCATAGAACATACTAGATATGTTTCCACCAATCTTGATGGCTGTAGGATTTCTCCCTATATACATTTTTAAATGAATAAAAGTAGGCAAATTACTCTTGCCTGTTGTTAGTGCAATTAAACTTGCTTTTACTCAGGGTTAATTTTGTCTGGATACAAATCTCTAGGTTGTCTTTATCCCCAGCATAAGTTACACTGGCACAGGGGACTGGAATCTTGGGGACTACAAACTCATTGACTTCTAACCATAATTTTTTCCATCATGGGAAAAGGGATGACAGATACTTTTTTCTCTGTGTTTTCGGAAGAACAAGTTCTCTATAAGCAAAAGTACAAGAGAACTCCATGGACTGCAGGTTGCAGAGAGCACAGATTCATGTGGTTCTACACTCTAGTTTCTAGATCACACAGTTCTTTTCATCACCAATATAAAATTACTTGGGGTATGCTAAATGGGACATTTGTGGATGGAAATTTCAGAAGTGCCCAACACTGCTACATTTGCTTCCACTGACTTCAGGTGAAGTTTTCTCTTTAATTTCAATCAGAATGAAGGCTGGACAGCACTTTTGGAAATTCTGTCCCGGTGAACCATGGTTGTTTTAAGTGGATCAATAATTTAGAGGCCTGCCTCTAGCATATCAAGATCAGCAACATAGAGCTACTGACCCCAAGTTCCAGTGAGCCATTGGATATCGCTTCAGTTAACACTTTTTTGATCTCAGTGGGTTCTCTCTTGCTATGTACACTTGTGGAAATGCTGTTATTTTTGCTGATTTATTATTAGCAAATGAGCTCCTTTTTCACCAAAAGTAGTCCATTAAAAAATAAAACAATGATGCCCAAAAGCCCACAGTATTTAAACAGAGAATTTTGAAAGGACTCTAGAGGACTTGGATGCCCAATATCCATGAAAAGAAACTTCAGTTAAAATTGAAAAGGAAATTGTCCATGCAATTCCTCTAGATGGCTTTGGAAACCTTAACTACAATTTTACTTTGTTATGGTGGATTCTTTATTACCTTTATTTAAATCCTCCCCCTGTATCTTACTAGCAAGGATCATTCCCATAAATCTGTATTTGTATGTATGCAAATACAATTTAAAGACAGTCCTCAGAGTTGGCAAGTCCTTTTCAAAGGGTTCTCACTACTCTTGAAATGCACTCTGAATTTGAGTTCCTCAAAACTTTTGTGCTGAATCAGAACATAAATCTGAATGTTTTCCTTCTAGTTTTATGAGTTTTTATGGCCTTGAATGATGTTGTGAAGAATTTATGAGGGTGAAATCTTCACTAACTACAGGGTTATTGCCTTTTCTAGAGGAATAAATCCAACCTACCTAAAAGTAGAGGTATAAAGTTCTCTTCACTGTAGGATTCACAGCTGACAGGCACAGTCCCAGAGTCTTTATAACTGCTAGATGTTTCCGGGGTTGTAAAAGACATAAATGGAGAACAGGATAAAGATTAATAGAGCTCCTCAAATAGGCAGAATATGAACATGAGTAAAAGCAAACCTGCAAGCAAACCTTTATCCTCTTAAAACTTCATAAGAATAAATGGGCATTCGAGCATCAATCATTTTATCTGTGAGTTTGTCACTAATGCTACAAATTACCCAAACCCCATTAAGTACAGTTTTATTGATTTATCACATCAAAAGGGAAACAAATGTAAAGTCATAAAAGAATACTTTTTGCCTTTGAACAGGTTATTTGCCACTATTGAGAACTTTCTTAAATTATTTTGAAGTGTACATTAATGGTATCACAAAAGTGAATTAATCATTTCTATGTGCTTTTGAAAATTCCCCAGTCTAATTTGTTAAACAACACATATTTTCATTACAGTAATCATCGGTTTCAATAGGTTTAATGTAATTATGACAGTCCTTGGAGATGCATCCTATAAAATGGATATGCTTTGTAGATTAGAAAACATTGTTTCAGCATCAGAATAGTGCTACAGAATTACAATTTCAAATGGCAAATGTCAAATTTGGTTCAGCTGTGGGCACAGAACTCCTGATTAAATACAGCAGGAGCCAGGTGTCCATACCTCAAGGCAGCATTTGGCCTTAAATATGAAATAGGAACTGTGCATATATGACAACAACAAAAAATACATGTCCAGAATATTACTGCCAGAGAATGAAATTATAATACGATTTTTCTGATCATTTTATGGATTCCACAGTAAAAATGAACTATTACCATTGTTGTAGTTCCTCTAATAGATTCTATGAAATATAGTAGCACTTATGGTGTCTTTTCTATTTTGGGTGTTAAGGTAATTTCTCGGCCTTGGACTAGTTAAATTCACAATCAAACAAGTAAAAGTTAATCTACATTGCCTTGCATGACCCAGAACTGCCTGTACAGTATACAAGACAGCTAACTGCACAAGTCCCTGGTGCATATGTATTCCTAGTGTCACACATACATAATTGTACTAAGGGTTGGGTATTTGATTGGTCAAATAAAATTCCATCAATTGACTGGTCAAATATCAGACAAAAATTGCCAATAAGTCTAAATAATACATATAAAAAGCAAAAATTTTTCATTAAGAGATATGTAGAAAAATCATACTTCTATCAAGAAAAATAAAAAAAGTAGGTTTTGGGGGTTTTTTTTGTTGTAAAGTTGCTATAATCTCTGACTGGTCAAAACATATGCAGTCAATTGACTGGTCAGTCGACCAGCTTGCCAACCCTAACTGTACACACAAGCAGGTATTTGCTTTTGTGCAAATATGTTTTATTTTTAACTTGTTTAATTTATTAAACAACAGATGGTGAATTAGGAAGTAAAAAATTATTATCCAAGACTAACCTGACTACCTCCACTTAACTTTCTCGCTGCTTGACGTATTTAACACTTCAGTCTACCTCGTTTCCTTTGTCTCATTTACATTAGCATAATATTAACAAAGGCTTTTCTTTCCTTTTAGATCCTAATTCAGCAAATCACTTAAGCACATATCAGACTTTGAGCACATGAGTAAGTCTTTGATTTTTAGCCCAAATGCTAATGTAATTAAAGTTAAATGCAAGCTTAAACTCTTTGTTAGATTAGGGGCTTACTGAACTAATTGTTCTTCTAGCATGAAACAATCCTTGGTGGCATAAAAACTACTAAGGTTTGCTTCCCCACCCCCTCATTTGTAGTTCTGGATGTATATTTCTAATAGAGAGGGATTTTTAGCTTTGAGAATGAGACAGAGGGAAAGTAAGATGATACGTTGTGGGTTCAGCAACAACACTCTGGACACTGCTGTGTTGAACTAACAGTTATTTATTATTATAATGCTGAAGTAATCTGTTTAAGTCTGTTGAAGTCGTTGTCCTAAAGTAAACAGCAACAGGTGCATCCATGGCATAAGGCAATGTGTGACTCAGGACAGTGCTGACACCAAACAGTGAGGCATCACAAGTAATGGACAGTGGCTTCTGCTTATCATAGTGAACAAGGACAGAGTCTGATGTCAGCAACTTCTTGATGCCCTGGAAAGCTTCATTGTGCTGGCCACATAGCAGAGCCGCTTCATCGCTTACTGGATAAAGGAGCTCAGTAGAAGTGAGCAGGCCATCCAGGAGATCATCAAACTCACAAAATTCAGCAAAAGGACGGAGCTCAGCCAGGTAATCTGCTATGCCTTTGTTGAACTTTTGGTCCCATTTAAAAAAGGAAATCTCTGCAGGGTAACAGATGGCCTTGGGCAAAAATGTGTCTTTAGCAGGGCAATTAGTCCAGCTTAAGACTTAGTGTTTGGTAAGGCAGGTGCTGCGAGGGAACAGACAATGGCAAATGTTTTGGCACCACAGACTGTCAGGAGGATGACATGCTTCTGTGCTGGGTTTTCCACTTTGTGTGCTTCCAGGTAATAGGATATATAGCCTCTCAGCATAAGAGTCCAAAGAAGCTGGCTGGCTCACATCAAATTCTTCTATACGCCCCAATGTAGCCATCTTAACTATCATCAGCTGTAATAGAGAGAAAAGAAGAAACCCCCCCCCTTCCCTCTGATCACAAAACACAGCCTGGTCTCAGAATGTCATTCCACAATCCAGGACTGTGTCCTCAGCAAAGGATCCCATCCTCGTCATCAGATGATATGTTCTGGGTTCAGCAACAACACTGGACACTGCTGTGCTGGACTAACATTTATTATTATAACTCTCTGGAGTCATATCCAGGGTGGATCTTAACAGTTGCATCAGTATATGTATACAGATCTTATACTTGTCCTGCCTCTGACTTGACCCAGTCCAGTCCTGTGGAGGGACAGGAACCAAGAAAGCCTCTGGCGCCTCATGGCAGAGAACATGGAGTCACTGTACTGCAAAACAGGGGGCCACAAAGCAACAGAAGCCTACAGTGCTGAGCATGAGGGCGTTGGTCTTAAAGGGACAGTAAAAGGAAAACACAATGAGACACAACATAAGAGGGAGAGGATAAGTGAGGAAATCAGGTTCCATCTTTAACTCTCATCCATTCTCATGAAACCGTAACTGTTGTTCTCATGACATAGCTTGTTACCCCTTAATTCGACATTGTTGGTTTCATGGGGTAACTTGTTATCCCACCTGCATGAACAAAATGGAATCAGTGACAACAGTATAAATGTACCAAAAACTATTTATTAAACATACAGCTTGTTTGAAAGAGTATTTATGATGATTTGAACACAAATTATTATTAAACTAGAATTTTGAACCTAATTGAGATTTTTTTAGAGTTTCAAAATGTGAATGAATAATTTGCTAAGTCTGCAGTTCATACTGTTTTCGAACTAACAGTTACTTCCAAAAAGATTTCCTGTTTTAACTAAATATTACATTCATCACAAAGCATAAATGGAGAACAGGATAAAGCTTAATAGAGCTCTAATAGAGTACTGCAATGCTGTACTGTGGTGCAGACAAGCAAATCACTTACAATCTTTGCATCTTTTCCAGGTTTTCCAGTCATCTGTCCTTGGTCAAAAAGCACAACATGCACTCATCCTTAAAGAAGGGTCTAATGGGATGCATTGTGGCATTTTGTAATTTAGGGTAGTCATAGCAGACTTGACAGACTTAGACAGATTACATGTATCCATCACATTGTGGCCTAGCCAAATGATTAGCAGATGCATGATGAACAGGTCCAGGGAAGCGATACTTCCCCTCTTTGCAGCACTGGTCAGGCTGCAGTTGGAGTATTGTGTCCAGTTCTGGGTGCCACACTTTAAGAGAGATGTGGGGAATCTTGAGAGCGTTCAGAGAAGGGCCACTCACATGGTCAGAGGCCTGCAGGCAAGGCCCTAGGAGGAGAGACTGAGGAACCTAGATCTCTTCAGCCTTCACAAGAGAAGGCTGAGAGGTGATCTTGTGGCTGCCTATAAATTCATGAGGGGAAGGCAGCAGGGAATAGGAGATGCTTTATTTACTAGGGCACCCCCTGGAGTAACTGGGAACAATGCCGACAAGTTGACGGAGAGCAGATTTAGGTTGGACATTAGAAAGAACTTCTTCACATTAAGGGTTACCAGAATCTGGAATGGTAGCTTCCAAGGGAGGTGATGTTCTTCCATACCCTGGGGGTCTTCAAGTGGAGACTGGACAAGCATCAAGCTGGGGTTGTCTGGCCCTAGCGCTCTTTGCTGCCCAGGGCAGGGAGTCGGACTTGATGACCTACTGACATCCCTTCTGGCCCTAAAATCTATTAATCTATGAATCATTCTCATTTTATTTGTCCATTGAGCAACTGTTCTCCAAGCTCCTCCAAAAAAGTGCCATCTTCTTAAATGTGATCTTTTCTTCCAGTTTACGTTGTGGCCTAGCCAAATGATGTGGTGGCAATGGCAACCACATCCAGCATATTGAAAAATAGTGTCATTGGCCACCTGTTGATTTTCCATCTGCAGGTGGTCATATGGATTAAGTGGTCAAGGTTATTGACCCCATCCTTGTTTTTATTGTAGTCATGGATGATGTCTGGTTTTCTATGCTCTCCACCCACTGACAGGTCATGGTGCATGCTTGACAGCAACAGCACAACTTTGGACTTCTCTGGAACATAGGAAACTAGGGTGAATTACCTATTAAAAGCAAAAATGGATGGAAAAAGTTTCCGTTCTTCAATTTGCTTGCATTTTGTTTGGGATATCGACCTTGTTTTTCTGAATCATACCCACATAAGTCAAGTCCTGGTGTAGCAGTCTTTCAGCCAGTTCAGTATTTGTGAAAAACTGTCACCCAGAATATTTTTTCCCATCTTGTACCGGGGATAAACCAGTTTTTTACTGACCTGGGTACCAAGATTACCTTGGCGGGGAGATGTTGTTTGCTTGCCCAGGTAGATGTCTCCAAGCAGGGGGAATGATGTTGCTGCATCACAGCACCACCAAATTTTCAAACCATATTTGGCAGTTTTGCTGGGCATATACTGTCTGAAGGGACAGTAGCCCCTGAATGCAATGAGCTGCTCATCAACTGTCAGGTGTATGCCTGAAATATACCACTTCCTGAGCTGCTCCGCAAATTGTGTCCAAATATCTCTGAAGGCAGCAAGCTTGTCCACAGCTCTCCTTTCCTCATATGTCAGTTTGTTGTCAAATCTCAGGTAGTTGGTGATTTGACAGAATCATTTTAAACTCATGGTGGCACAAAAGCAAGGATGCCAGGTGCATTGCTCCCACAACTCCTTCAATGCCTTGTGACAACTGTGGTATAGACCACTCAGCAGTAGAAGGCCAATGTAGGCTTTCAGATCTGTTTCATCCAGCTTTTTCCACTCCTTTCTATTTTCAAGATGGCTATCATTCCACTCCCTTAATCTTCTTTCTGCCTCTCTGTTTCTCTTATGATAACAGTCAGGATATCTTGTGAGAGAAACAGGTGGAACGTTTCCACCACTGTGTCTTTAATACTTTCTCTTGTTGGTCCAGTGCTTTCATGGTCTGTGCAAGACAGGCTTCATTACTGAATATGCGCGGCCTTCTCCTCCTGGACTGCAGAAAAAAAAGAAAAATACAATTACTGCTGAATGCATATTGTACCCGCCTCCGCTCTACCAAGTGTTCCCACGCCACCTTTGCCCGGGCCCAAGGTCTCGCGTGCCCTGGCATCACAGGTGCACCCGGAGGTTACCCCTGCTGGTATCAGGGGGACCTCTGAACTCGCCTGCCATGACTTTGATTGTACCTTCAGTGGGGGGTCCTCCCTTGGGGGA
>NW_005841984.1:1561158-1561456 GCF_000455745.1 Alligator sinensis
CCCTCGCCCCCTTAGGCCTCACCGTCATCCGTGATTTGCCACCCTCTCGCCCTAATACACCGGCCGTCAACAACGGTCTTCGGGCTGGGCGTACTGCCTATAGGGACGCCAGCCCGGCCCCTCCGGCCCAGTACCTGCTTTGCTCCGGTGGTCCGCGAGGTCGCCGTATCTTGCTCTACTGCCAGCGTTGCCGCTGGCTCCTTCTCCCGCTACGCTGACCAGGCTCCCGCCTGTTACTCTTCCGGTCCTGCGACCGGTGCTGCCGCTGGTTTCCCCACCGGCTGAGCCAATAATCACA
>NW_005841984.1:1561571-1587061 GCF_000455745.1 Alligator sinensis
GCTGAGGCCCGTGGCGCCAGGGTCCTCCGCTCAGCCGCCCCGTTGCCTAGGCGGGGCCACCTTTTGTTCCTTCCAGAAGGCGTCCCCTGCCCCCGATGCTTTGCCGCAGCCGGATAAATGCCTGGCCGATAACCCACGCCGGCGTTCTCGGCGCGTGTGTCTCCCTTGGATCTTCTGGCTCTGCAGGAGGTAAGCAGGAACCTTTGCTGCCCAGGGGGCCTTCCGGCATCCCAGCTCCCCTGGGACACATATAAATAACAATCAAAGACAAGCCTGTCTACCTATGCTGCCACAGAAGCAATTCTGCCCTACTCTATGGCAGCACAGGTAGCACCCTCTTTTCCTGGGCACAGAAGTCAGAGATCAGCATCCACCTTCTGCAGGCAAGCCAAATGTTGGTGACTGCTGTTTGGAAACTACACATGCAGGGGCTTATTCAGAGCAGGTAAAAGGGGCATGGGGGGTGTCAAACCCTTACTGTTGAAGGGGACTCCATAACATATGCTTTATTGCTGTATGATATTGTTCATAGATTTCATAGATTTCATAGACATTAGGGGCTGAAAGGGACCTCAAGAGATCATTGGGTCCAGCCCCCATGCCATAGGTGGGAAGTCAGCTGGGATAAAGTGACCCCAGCAAGAGTTAAATCCAGATGTCTTGTGAAGGAATCCAGAGTAGGTGTTTGCACCACCTCTGGGGGGAGTTTGTTGTGTGACCCTGGACACACCCACCATAAAGAACTGTTTTCTAATATCCAGTCTAAATTGGCCTTCCTGGAGTTTATGGTCATTAGACATTGTTATCCCTTGGGGAGCTCTGGTGAACAAATGTTCTCCCAGGTCCTGATGTACCCCTCTTATGAAGTTGTAGGCTGCCACCAAGTCCCCCCTGAGCCTTCTCTTCTCCAGACTGAAGAATCCCAAATCCCTCAGTCTCTCCTTGTATGGCCTTTCCTCCATGCCTTGAATCATATGATGGCTCTCTCTGGACTCTCTCTAGCTTCTCCATATCCTTCCTGAAGTAGGGGCCCAATACTGGATGCAATACTCCAGCTGTGGTCTCACCAGGGACGAGTAAAGCAGGAGTATGACTTCCCTGGTTTTGCTTGAGATGCATCAATGGATGCACACCAGAGTTTGGTTAGCTTTGCCATTCAATGCATCACATTGGTGGCTCATATTCATCTTGTGGTCAATCAAGACCCCTAAGTCTCTTTCAGTCATGGTGCTAACAAGTGTTGCACTGCCAAGCCTGTAAGTAAGCTGAGGGTCTTCCTACCGAGGTGCAGCACCTTGCACTTCTCTTTATTAAAGACCATCTGGTTTTGGTCGGCCTACCTTGAGAGTGCGTCCAAGTTGGCCTGTATCCCCATCCTGTCCTGGGGTTTAACGGCCTTCCCCCACAATTTGGTATCGTCCGCAAACTTGCCCAGGTCACATCTGACTCCCGAATCTAGATCATTGATAAAAATGTTAAAGAGTACTGGCCCAAGTACCGAGCCCTGAGGGACTCCACTGGTAGCACTGCACCACATTGATTTGCTTCCTTCAACTAGTACTCCTTGGGTCCGACCCCATAGACAGTTGCCTAGCCATCGGACTATATGATGATCTAGGCCACAGTTCCCCAGCTTAACCATGAGGACATCATGGGGAACTAGGTCAAAGGCCTTCCTGAAGTCCAGATAAATGATGTTCACATCATCTACCTTGTCCAGGGCATATGTTACCTCATCATAGAAGGAGATACAGTTGATCAGGCAAGATCTGCCAGTCACAAAGCCATGTTGGCTGGCATTCAAAAGCTTGCCTTCCATTAGTCTGGCATTAATGGATCCCTTGACAATTTTCTCCAGAATTTTTCCAGGGTCGGATGTCAGACTGATTGGTCTATAGTTCCCTGGGTCATCTGTCCTCCCTTCCTTGTAGATAGGGACCATATTAGCTCTTTTTAAATCATTGGGGACCTCGCCTGAGCACCATTTTTCAAATATCCCTTGCAAGGGGGATGCAATGATGTCTGCCAGCTCTTTCAAGACCCTCGGGTGCATTTCATTGGGGCCCACAGACTTGTGAATACCTAGTTTCTCAAAGTGTTCCCTCACCTGATCAACATCCATTTTTGGCCTGTCACCCACTCCCAAGGTGGCTTGTTCCATTCCTGGCAGTGTGATCCTCATGGGAGGATGAAAAAATGATGCAAAAGAGTAATTTAGGAGATTGGCCCTTCCTTGGGCATCTGATGTCAGTTGCCCTGTTGGATCTTTCAGGGGCCCAGTACTGTCCTTGTTCTTTTTCCTACTTCCCATATATCTAAAGAAGGACTTTTTGTTGTCCTTGATCCCCATAGCAAGTCTAAGTTCAGTTTGTGCCTTGGCTTTTCTTGACCGCTCTGCAGGTGCAGGTGAGTGCACAGTAATCCTCTTTGGTAATGCTTCCTGTTTTCCAGCTGGTGTAGGCTACTTTTTTGAGCTTAATGAGGTCCAACCGTTCCTTATTCAGCCATAGGGGCTTCCTTGCTCATTGACTGCATTTCTTGTGAGATGGGATGGCTTTGACCTGTGCTTCAAGGATTTTGAGTGATGACCATTCCTCATGTACTCCCTTTTCTGGAGGGGTATGGCCTCTGATTACCTGACTGACCAGTTCTCTCAGTTTGCAGAAATCAGCCTTCCCAAAGTTATGGACTTCTGTTTTACTGAGGGGTTTGCCTGCTCTTGGGTGAACTAAGAAGGCGACCAACTCATGGTCACTGCCACCAAGCTTCCCCTCAATCCACAGATCACTCACCAGGTCCTCCCCTTTGGCCAGGACCAGATCCAGCAGTGCCTTTTCCCTAGACAGCCCATAGACCTCCTGGGTTAGATAGGGGTCATGGATGCACATGAAAAAAACTACACGACTTGTCAGATTTGGCTGTGTGATCATCCCAAGAGATGTCTGCAAAGTTGAAGTCTCCCACGATGATCAAGCATTGGGAGTGTGCAGCTTCAACCAGTTTCCTAATGAATTCCCAATCTAGGTTTTCCTCTTGGTGGCGGTGGTGGTGGGGTCTATAGTAGACTCCTACGAGTAAGTCACCCTCCCTGTGTTCTCCTCATACCTTGACCCAGAGGGTCTCAAGGCACCCTTCCTGGTTTGGAAACTCAATCTGCAGGGAGGTGAGCTGATCTTTGACATAGAGCAAAACACCCCCACCCCTCTTCCCCACACAGTCTCTCCTATACACAGTGTAACTCTACTGCCACTGACCAATAATAGGTGGAGTCCCACCTGGTCTCTGTAATTCCTACAAGGTTGTAGTCATTATCACAAAGGAGAAGGGCCAGTTTCTCATGCTCTTTTCCCAAGCTGGCATTTGTGTACAGGCAGTTAAGTCTGCTATATGAAGACCAATGCTTCCCTGAGGGGTTTAGTGGGACCTTTCCTTGGGCTGTCTCCCTTCGGCTGCCCAAGTTATTGGTCGTGAAGCTGACATGACCTGGGCTAAAACTGTTAGTAGGCCATCCATCCCCCAGCAGTCTCAGTTTAAAGCCCTGCCAAGAAGGTCAGCCATACTGGCCAAGAAGACCTTCTTCTATTTCTTCTCTGCTATCCCTTTACTCCTTGTCCTCACTTCCAACAAAGGCAGGGCAAACGATCTTGTATGTTATCAAAGGGGCAGGTGAGGCAGAGTTTTGCCATGAGAAAAGAGAGCAGAGGTGGATTTGGGCGTGACAAAGGGTTTGGGGTTTTTTTGCAAAGGGCAGGGTGTTTTGATGACCTTGCATTCTGCAAACAAAGTGGTTAGCAAAAGGGATTACCACTTTTTCTGCAAAAGCAAAGTGGAGGATGGCCCTCCATTAGTTACCATGGATACCCAATGTGGACATGAAAGAGGTGTGAATGAATGCCGACCTTTCAGATGCATCCACCCAAAGTGGCCAAACAGGTCTAGGCCTGTCATTTATACAGAAATTCCATTGGGTTAACAAGTTACCCCAATGCATTAACATGGTCTTGGGGTAAGTTGTTACCCCATATGAAAAAAACACATTCACACCTGGGGTAACATTTTATCCTGGGCAGTTTTTCATCCACAAAGAGCAAACCATTCATGTAAGCTGGCTGTTCTTTGGGGATATTGTGCACTGCAGTGCCAGTGACAATGTCCTAAAAAGAAAAATGTTTAGAATTAATTAACTTTAAGATCCTGCACAAAATGTGTGTCTAGGGTAGGAAATTACCTGATGGGAATGTATGAAGGTTAAAGCTACTGAATCATCCATAAGAAATACCAACGTGTTTCTGTTGTTCTTTTTGCCTATTGTCACTATTAGTCCTCAGGAGCTTCTGCCATGAATGTCCTCAGTTGTACTGTCCCTCTGAATGGCATAGACAATGTGGTTGTCCTTGATGCCAAGTCACCATTTTCAAAAACAGGCAGTGTATTGAAGCTATGTGACTACTTTTTTTCCTGGCGTGCCATATTTATAAGGAGTGGATCCTGCCAATACCTGTCGGATGAGGTTATTGCTTTCAAGAGCATTTCTAACCTGTTGCATAGGTTAACATTTACCAAAATGGCTATGCTGTCTGGATCTAACAACATCTATGTTATGTTCATCATAATAGATTTCATAGACATCAGGGCTGGAAGGGACCTCGGAAGATCATCAAGTCCAGCCCCCCGCCCAAAGGGCAGGAAGTCAGCTGGGGTCATAGGATCCCAGCAAGATAAGCATCCAGTTTCATCTTGAAGGTGTTCAATGAAGGCGCTTGAACCACCTCCGGTGGCAGGCTGTTCCAGACCTTGGGGGCTCGGACAGTAAAGAAGTTCTTCCTTATGTCCAGCCTGAAACGATCTTGAAGTAGTTTGTGACCATTCGACCTCGTCATCCCTTGGGGCGCTCTGGTGAACAAACGTTCCCCCAGATACTGGTGGTCACCCCTGATAAACTTGTAGGTGGCCATCAGATCACCCCTAAGCCTGCGCTTTTTCAGGCTAAAGAGCCCCACGGCTCTCAGCCTGTCATCGTAGGGTCTGCTTCCCTGACCTCTGATCATGCGCGTGGCTCTTCTCTGGACTCTCTCAAGCTTCTCCACATCCTTTTTGAATTGTGGAGCCCAAAACTGGACACAGTACTCCAGCTGCGGCCTCACTAAGGCCGAGTACAGGGGGAGAATGACGTCCCGGGATTTGCTTGAGAGACGTCCCGGGATTTGCTTGAGACGTCCCGGGATTTGCTTGAGATCATCGAGTCTGACCCCCTGCATAGGCAGGGAAGAGTGCTGGGTGGATTCTCGTCCGCCCACTTGCTGAGCCTGTCCAGGTCAGCCTGGATAACCTGCCTGTCTTCTGGTGTGGATGCTTTGCCCCAGAGGTTGGTGTCATCGGCGAACTTGGCCAGTTCTGATCGCTTCTGACTCCAGTGTCCACATCATTAATGAAGATGTTGAACAGTATGGGTCCAAGGACAGAGCCTTGGGGGACCCCACTGGTCACAGGACACCACGATGAGTGACTTCCATCGATTACTACCCTCTGGGTCCGACCCCGGAGCCAATTTTCCAGCCAGTGGATCGTGGAGGGCCCAAGGCGACAATTGGCCAGTTTCTCCAAGAGGCGATCATGGGACACCAGATCGAAGGCTTTTTTGAAGTCAAGATATATGACATCAATCTCTTCTCCCTTGTCCAGGTGATAGGTCACCTGGTCGTAGAAGGAAATTAGATTGGTCAAGCAAGACCTACCCGCAACAAACCCGTGCTGGCTATCCCTTAAGATGTTGGCGTTGGCCAGTCCATTAAGGATGGCCTCTTTAATAAACTTTTCTAAGATCTTCCCCGGGATAGAAGTCAGGCTGATGGGCCTATAGTTAGCCGGATCCACTTTCCTCCCTTTCTTGAAGATAGGCACCACATTGGCCTTCTTCCAGTCTTTGGGCACTACACCAGAGCGCCAAGAGTTTTCAAAGATCCTTGCTAGAGGCTGGGCTATGATGCTCGCCAGCTCCTTGAGTACCCTGGGGTGAAGATTGTCAGGGCCGGCTGACTTGAAGGTATCCAGCTTCTCAAGATGTTCCTTCACAAAGTCAGCATTAATGGAGGGCAGGGGATCACCCTCACCCGGACTTCCCTCACCCGGACTTCCCTCACCCGGACCTTTGTCATTATTAAAGGTGTTAAAAGAACTGACAAGTACAAACAACTGAGTAGACCCCAAGACAAGAACATTTCCTCCTTTGGTCCCACAAAGGAAGTGTAAGTGACTTCTTTATGATCACACAGGATGTCAGTGTCTAGGCAATGTGTTGAACTGGGGCCTCCTAAACTTCAAGCTAACTCCTGTATGTCTGGGACATCTTTCCTCCTAGCTGAAAAGATTATTCTGAGGTTAAACTTTGTGCCAGAAGAATGGGGTACCTCTAGTTTTACCAAAACATTTTCATTTAGCCTTAGAAAGTTACATAATATGTTTCTGTTTTCTCATTTATAAGATTAAATAATACACTTACTTAACTTGCATGAAAGTTTGCAGAACAATGAAATCTAATGAAAAAAATTAATGAAATCTGATCTTTGAATGGAATGTGGTATTAAAATGTAAGGTACTTATATAATTTATTGTTATTAAACAATTACATAATGCCAATACTTGCTAAAAGTTTGATTGGGACAGAATTTGTAAAAATTAACACTAACAGAATGTGAAGTGTAGCATAATCAGACTTTATTATGATAGTTATTATTGATAATGTTCAAAACATTGCTGAATTTTGGTAGAAGTAATCCTAAGAAGTGCATCCTCTATTATACTTCCTTCCTTGAAATGCAGTATGAGATTATTTCATTTGAGGTGAAAAGCATGTTAATAGAAATTTATTCAAATTAAGAACTAATTTAGAACAATTGAAAATGTGCTGTATTAATTTGACTTCAGTGAGAGCTCCAAGTCTAGAACAACTACAGGATGATTTCCCAACAGGTTATTCATTGCAACATAGGTGAGTAGGATTTTTTTTAAACTACATGATGTTTTAGTTGAGAGTTCCTTTGACTGATACTGGTAGTCAACTTATATATTTTCCAGGGACAGGGTTTCAAGGACACTTAGAGGACACATTTAATGGCAAAATATTTTTAGAGTAAATTTCACCCAATGGTTGTCATAAAAATATTATTAATAAGCTTACAGTGACAACATATTTGGCAGATTTGATTTGTGTGGTTTTAGACCTTGATATCTGTTTATTTAGAAGCACACTCTTCCTTGTGGCTATGGTAAAAATACCGATCTTCTATTTGCCATTTGAAACTAAAATGATAACTTGTATAGGCCTAATTATGTTAAAAATTGTGCATTGGTTGACTGACAGAATCATTTATGAACAGATATATGCAACCCATCATTTGGAGTTGACAGAATATTATTGTGCACAGTGTCTCCTGGTATTTCTTTATGATCTATTTTAAATTCTAAAACTGCTAAAAAGGACCTTGCTGTTCAACTTTATATTACTTGAAATATTTTGACTTTTGTGTCAGCTAAAAGCAATCTCAGACTCTTTCAATGTGATATACTGCCTGACAGAATGAAAATTCCACTCATGCCCCTGTATATGGTGTCCTTGATTTTCCAAAAAGGCCTCAAATATGGCAGAAGTAATTTTGCACAACAAGTAAATACAAGTGTGAATTCCAGGCAGAGCTAATTGTACTCATGCTTCATCAATTCAGATATTTAAATGTCTAATTTAGGGGAACAACCATGTAGCTAGGGGTTTTTAACAAGTGGCATTGTGAAACTATTTGAGGCTAATTAATAACTGTGACCAAAATGTGTAATTCCCGATTTCAAAACAAAACAAAACAAAACAAATAAGCATGTGGGGCTCTTATTGTTATTATAAACTTTTTTCTCCACAGGAGAATGAACACCAGACTTTAAAATTCTGTATTTCAGTAAATCATTAGAGATTTAACTTAGTTGGGCAAAAAAATGTGTAAAGTGTTTTTTTACACTCCAAGAAATCTCTCTCAATTGAATATGCTGTGTTTCCATGAGATGCACGTCTCCAAGGAAACAGAATTCTGAAGCCTCTGAAGAGGCTTCTAATATATCAGGTACAGTAAAGCCAATTAATCATAGAATTCCCCTATCTATAACCAAACTGAAGTCAACTCACTGTGCAATTATCAAAATGTTAAACGATAAACATTCAGATGCAATGATTTCAGAGATTACTTGTAAAAGTAGGAGAGTATGATATGGTCTTTTATTGAAATTCTTCTTATCATGCTCTTTTAATTTTAGCAACTGGGAAAGAAACAGACTTGGAATCATCTTTTCCTCATATTTCCAGGAAGGATCTCTAGTGTATTTTCAGTTCATTCATGACTAAAGTTTAAAAAGTGGAAAACAAGGTCTGACTGACAGTACCAGCAGCCACTGGATACTGTTTTCTACACTAGATTGTTTCCTTATCCAATCCAATTTAGTGTTCAGTTTTCTGGGTTAATCACATTTGTGATAATGCTGTCTCAGAGTTTAATCCTATGCTTTAAATGTTTTGATATAAAATGTATCATCTGTATTAAGTATCATAGATTTGAAAGTCTGGCACCAGTATGAAGATAGTATACAACAGTAAAATAATGCCAACTGCTTCAAAAGTTATGTTATTGTTTCTAATCTCATCATGTATTTAAATATAAGGTTTAGTTTTAAAATATGAATCATGTTGTTCTTTACATGCCTTATGATATTTTTCACCTTTGATGGGAAACTGCCATTTCCAAATTGTATGTGATAGCAGTTGCAAAACCTGTGTTAAATATATTAGCCTGTTTATTGTTAGTCTTCCCATTCATGGATCAGAAAGAACTTCACTTACCCTATTTTGGCTTATAGAGCATGGGGACTGTCATTCTTTTCCCTTTCTTTTCAAGACATGCAGGTGTTCATGTTTTTCCCCATATTCCTTGTCACTTACCTATCTCCTACATTCCCTTTCCTCCCTTCCAACGCTAAACTCTGCTCACAGTCTCTTCTCAGACACTCAACTTTGTTGCGCCTTCAGCCTTACTCTTTCTTCTGACTATTCCTGGATTTCCTATAGTTTCCTGTTCTGTTTTCTAACACCCCTCTCTCCTCCCACCCGCCTTTCTCCTCTTCCCTTCCTAGTCTCCATTCTTGACTAAAGATCTATTGCCTCACATGAGAGCATCCTGACTTCAGTCCCACAGGGAGATAGTAGCCATAAGTTGGTTACCTAGACATCTGCTGAGGAAAACTTCACTTTCACCTACAAAGACTAAGGAGATTTAGGAATTATCTTGTTAACAGCAGCCCATGATGTCATTACCATTGAAATATATGGTTGTTATTTTGGACAAAGACAATGAATCCAAGATTCTTAGCAAAAACTGAAAAAAATGAGCACTTTTAAACTCTTCCCAGCACAACATTTTGTTAGACTTGAAATAAAATTATAGGAGTTGGTAATGTCATCAGGATTTTCCTGAAAGGTTTTCATATTTTTAGTATGGCATGCATCTGGTTCTTTTGCATCAGAGCACCACGCCATAAGTTTTCCTACTTAAATATTTTAAAAGCCTGGTACACCATTCAGCAGATGTACCTGGCTCACCTACATATAAAATTATATATAAATTAAGTGATGTGTTATGCTTGTGACTTGATTCATTGTAAATTTTACTGCTCAGGACAACTTTACAGCATTTTATCAGAAGCTCTCTTGGTTAAGATTTCCTAAAGCCCTTTCAGTCAGGTATCTGTCTAATCTAGTGTCTCAATGTACTTATGCTACATAGAGTAGTGGCAGGAATATATGAAGCTGTGTTAAAGTGGATCCATTCTTTTTTCTTCTGGGAGGACTTAGGGTAGAGTTGGTTGATTTAGCACACTATAGGGGTCCAATTAAATAGGGATTTAGAGCCAAGCAAGATCAGGAAAATGATGGCAGCACAGCTCACCATCTCATTCCTCAGCAACATCACAGACATATGAAACAGGTTGAATATTAGAAGGAAAAAACCTGCATATGATCAATCTGTTTTTAACACATGTTATTCAGTAATGGGAATGTATGAAGACTACACTGTTAAAGCACAATCACTGGATTAGGCAAGAGTTGGTTCTGATAGGCTTGAAGAACAGATATTAACTCTATCCCATGACTGGGGGTCTGTGACTATCTGTTGTAATTGAATTTATAACAGGGGTGTTCCCTGCTAAATGAATTATAGTATACTGCTACATATATTCTTACCTGAAGCTATTACCTGAAGAAAATTCAGGCTGTGAGGAATGTGGAGCCTGATTGGAAGGAGTGCTTCCTACCTGGTAGATATGTACGTTGTACTGGTATAGCCTGGCTTTCGCTTAGTTTTTTGCTAAAGCTCACATAAATGGTTTGTCTAAACTCCTTTCTGATGTAAATAATGGACATCAGAGTATCTGTCTTCTCCTGTTCATATTTGGCAAGGCACAGCTGGAGAGAAGGAGGCAAACTTATTTGTCTTGATTGAGAGGAATGGGGATTTTTCTTTTGATTTCCCAAGGCTATGCTTCAGCCTTGTGTTCACTAGAGAAACAAGTTAAATGTACATGCTCTTTGCTTTATTGTAATACATCCTGCATCTAAATGTATATGCCTTTTGACCATGTTTCAGTTTGTGCTTGGTAGCTTAGACTTTTCTTGAAGTAAAATACATGTGAATCTGAATTAGGTCAACTTCCCCATGTGGACAGCAGTCTCAGCTGCAAAAAAATAAATTAGTTAAAATGGGCTGTGTCACAACACATTTTAGTCATTACAGAAAGGTATGGGCACCTATCTAACTTCTACTATTGGAAGTCCATTTGCTGCATAATTAGGGATTTCCTGTTGCAAGGTGCTTCTAGGCAACCAAGTCGCTAAATAGGTGACGGAGTTGAGTCTATAATTCTGGTATTCTTATATTCCAACCCAAAGATGTCACAAGCAGGGTTTGCTGCCTGGGTTACCCATGCAGGTGAGAAAGTTGGGGATGGGAGGTGCCTTTAGGTGCTGGAGTGGAGAGGTGTTCAGAGTGGAGGGTACAAGTCTAGGAACTCAAAAACAATTCCTGGCTGCTGCTGCTATGGTATGGTCTGTATGCCCCAGTTGTTGTTCCTATGGCAGCAGCACAGTGTCTATGTGCCCAGCTGCTGCTGTAGCAGTAATGCCATCAGGCTGCTTCTGATTCTTAAGTGCTAACTCAATGGGGTGGGGGTGGGGGAGAGGCCCAGGACTGATGTCCTGCATGGCCCTTGTGAGGCATGCATCTGTTCCAACCCAAGTTAAATCTTTAAGGTGCAAATAATTTACTTTTCAGTTTTTTTCAACATCAATCTCTGACAAACATTGCATGTTTAAAGGGTACTGAAGGCATGGAACAGCAGGAGGACACGCAGAATTTTGATCTAAAATTGACATGTATTAATTTTGATGCTTTTCAGTTGGCAAATACTGTTATTAATGAAACCTTTAATTATATCCTAAAAATATCATGGCTAATTATCCATTTATTTAAAATGATACCAGTGATCACTTTTAGGGCCTGCATTCTATACAGATTAAAATGCACATAAAAATAAAACCTACAACAACTCAGGTCTTTTTACTTAGGCTAAGTACACACACTTAAAAAGCCCAAGGCTGAATAGATTCAATATTCACAGGTTAGTCTAAGCTGTGTAGATTGAACGGATAAGCAAGTGAACAAACATTCACTTTTGGTTCTGGTAATGCAGCCACATGTCTGCAGTAGCCCAGGCTAGAAGCCAGGGGGTGCTAGAGCATGCCTCCCTAGTCAACTGGAGCAGACAGCTTGGGCCAAGGCTAGCCCATCCACTCTGTGAGGAAGTGTTTGTGGGGGAAGTTGAAAAGCATCCTGGGATGCTAGAGGACTGTGAGTTAACTTGAATCAGGAGGGGATCTTGCACAGCAGTTCAATAAGCTGGTTTAACCTAAATCAGCTAAGTGTAATACTACATCCATCCAGGTTTATCTTAAACTGGTTTTGGCCATTTTGAAAGCAGTTTATATGCCCTGAACTTCTATTGTGTTACAGATTTGAACGGGTTTCTTATCACTTATACCACCTTATGTGTAATTTCTGTCCCTAGCCTTAATGTTGAAAATCTGCTGAACAAGGTATTTTGTGGTTACTTGGAAATGCTGATTGAAAATTAGCAGTATCTAAAAAGTAGAGAAATTTCTGGCCATTAAACCAATTAATCTTTTAATACATGCTTGAGTTTTGTCCCTGTCTTACTCTAAATGGATCTATTGATAGGTGGGTACTTAAGACGCACATAAGAAAACAGAAGTATGTATCCAAACATTTCAGAACCAGGTAAATGGTTCAGTCTAGATTTGCTGTTTGGGTAATAACAGATGAGGGAATTCTTATCTGTTCCTATCCTATTTATCTCTCCCTCCAGGAAACTTAATAATGTAACCTTTAATTGAGAATTACATTCTGTGCCTATTAACATTGCTCCTTTTTATTTGGGTTATGTTACTTCTAAGAATGTGCAGGTAATATGCGCCATTCAGGATATATTGCTTTTGAAGCAATATTCAGCTGCTAACAGTGCAGATAGTGAGAAAACAAGACAGGAGATTGTAAAAACAAAACAGTAAGAATGGAAAATAGAGTTGGAAGGAGGAAGATTAGCAATGAGAGGATTTGAGACAAATATAGGACTGAGCAAAAAGTATAATGTGATGGTCTCTTGTTTCTCTTGTGATCTTCCTATAGAGGAAAATTGTGTCCTTGTCTGCTATGGGCTGAGAAAATGTCATGACAATATTACCGTATGGTCAAAGATAATGTATTTGCTCAAGTATAGTAGTATTTCAAAAACAGTAAATATAAGAAAGTTAAACAGAATCATCTGCTTCTAATTTGTCTGTCTATGTCATCACCCTCTTTCCTAGGCCTCAAACAGATGCTCATTTCTAGTGGTGAAAATTTCTAAGAAATTTCCAATGTTAAAAAATGTCTAGGAGAGAGAGCAGTACTTCAGCACAGAGGTTCAGCCTGCACCAATCCTCTCTCCCCTGCTCTCTTTGCCTGCCCCAGATTGGGGTGAGGTGTGGGGAAAAGCAGCTGCTGCAGTCCATTATCAGATCAGTCTAGGAAGAGATTGGAATAGTAATGAAGACCCCCTGCCTGTTCCCCAGGCCAGGGGTCACCAGTGTGGGAAGTAGGCAGGCAGCTTAAGGAGCTGACCCATTTCCTTTCTGGACATGTCTGAAAGGGACTGGAGCAGCAGATCACTCACTTCCCAACAGTGACCCTTCTGATAGAAACATAATGCCTGCTTCTGGCCTACACTTCTTTTTCTCCACTTTTTTTGATGGAAATGTTTGTTCACTGCTATACATACCACCTAATTTAAAATTATTTGTTTGGCTGCATTCTTTTGTGCATGTGGCTTATTTTTCTTCTTATATCTTTTGTTGTTGCTGCCTTGGTCCCTGTATACTGGTCCCAGAACAGGCTCCAACATTAGCAGAGTCTGAGGGTGGAGTTACTTGTTACAATTAAGTCATACATCAGTGAGGGAATAGGGACAGCAAACAGGGCAGTTTTCAAGCAGTTTACAAATCAGTTCTCAGGTCAAGATGCTTCCCCTCTCTTTGAAGGGGAACTTTAAAGTTAGCTCTTTCTTTAAATAAAAGTAACTAATATGTATATTTAGCAAAAGTAGCTACACCTCAGTAGTTAGACCAATACTTAAGACCCTTGTTTAACTAGAGTCCAGAATGAAGGGGAGTTTGCTAGGGAGTTTTCTTGGAAACTATCTCTCTCACTTTCCTTCACTGTAAGCTTGGTGACAGGAAGACAGTTAGCAGGGAAAGGGGAACCTTTAAGGACCAAGGAATAGTGAACAGGCCAGCGTACAGGGGAGTTGACTAGGGAAGGCCTGCTTGGAGAGAGAAGCAAGAAGAGAGAGGTGGCAGATTGAAGAGACCCAGGGAGATGGCTGGAGGATGTTACAATGCCAGAGCCACTGCCAGTGCCAACCCTGTGCCAGTTCTTCCTCTGCTTGCACCTGCCCTTGCCAGTTCTTCCTCTGCTTGTGAGGTTTCTGTCCAGGCGGGACCACCTACTGTCAAGGCTTCTATCCAGGTGCTGGTTTGGTGCTATGGAGATAGCGGCTTGCAGGTTCCTTCTAGTGACAGCCAGATGGGGGAGTGTCTGTGATGTGAGAGGTGCCTCCTGGTGGTGTTCCTCAGGGAGCAGGCAAGAGAGCTACAGAAGGAAGTGGCAGGTCTCCAAAACATTTTCAGCCATGAGGACTTCATTGATTTGATACTGGAGGAGACCTCTAGGACTGCTGAGGAAAGATCACCAGAGGCAACAGTAGAGAAGGAGGAGGACATTGACTCCCAGGAAGGTAGAAGCTATAAGCTTATGGCCTCTCTCAGCAAGCAGAAATCACCTGCAGTGGTTTGCCTGGAGAACAGATATGGAGTCCCTAGCAACAGAGGATAAGGAACAAATCCCATTTGTGGAAGAGGGTCACCAGTCATGCCCAAGGTTGGGAGGATTGAGACCACTGCTACCAAGAGGAAGAGATGGGTGATAGTAGTTAGAGACTCCCTTCTGTGGAGGATGGGGCCATCTATCTGCTGGCCTAACCTGTTGTCTCAGGAGGTCTGGTTCTTGCCCAGTCCCTGGATCTGAAAGGTCATGGACGGATTAACAAGACTCATCCTGCCCTCTGACTACTATCCCACGCTGCTCATTCATGTGGGCACCAATGCCAGGGAGGACCCTGAATAGAAAAGCAGTGGCTACAGGGCTCTAGGTACAAGGCTGAAGGGGATACAGGCTCAGGTAGTGTTCTTCTCAATCCTTCCAGTCAAGGAGAAAGGCCTGGGCAGGAGTAGATGCATCCTGCAGATCAATACATAGCTGTGCAGATGGTGTTGCCAGCAGGGCTTTGGCTTCTTCAGCCACAGAGATTGTTCCAAGAAGAAGGATTGCTAGGAAGAGATGTGATCCACCTGATAAAGATGGGGGCAGAATCTTCTCAGACAGGCTCACTAACCTAGTAAGGAGGGCTTTAGGCAATCAGCTTGTTTCCTCTGATGTCTGTACTTGAATACATGGAGCTCGAGAAACAGGTAGGAAGACTTGGACATCCTCGCACAGTCACAGAATTATGATGTGATTGGAATAATAGACTTGGTAGGATAGCTTGCATGACTGGAGTACTTTCATGGATGGGTATAAACTGCTAAAGAAGGACAGGTAGAGGAGAAGGGGAGAAGGAATTGCTTTTTATGTAAAAGAGCTATATGATTTCTCAGAATTCTAGTATGAAACTGGAAAAAGGCCTGTTGAGAGACCCTCAGTTGGCATAAAAGAAGAGAGCAACAAGGGTGATGTCATGGCAGGTGTCTGCTATAGACCATCAGGATGGTCTATAGGAGGTCTATAGGATGGTCTATAGGAGGTGGATGAGGTTTTCTCCAAACAGCTAGCACAAGCTTCCTGATCACAGGCCCTGATTTTCATAGTGGACTTCAATCACCCTAATGTCTGCTAGAAGGACAATACAAAAGTTTTTGGAGAATGCTGATAATTTCATGGTGCAAGTGTTGGAGAGGTCAACTAGAGGCCATGCTATTTTGGTATGCTTTAGGGCTGTGCGAAGCTGCGTTCCCTGATTCGATTCAGCGGAGATTTGGCTTGATTCAGTGGTTGAATCTCCTAATCCAAATTAAATCAGGAGACCCTTTAATCTCTCCAAATCAAATCAGAAGCCTCTGAATTGATTCGGAGAGATTTGGAAAGATTCGGTGATTGGGACATAGACACAGCTTTAAATGTTTTTTTTTCTATATACCTCAAGATACCAGGGGGCTCATGGATGCTGCAATGCTGGGGTGGATGGAGCATCCCACAGGAGCATGGGGATGCTCCCCAGCATGCTAGGGAGCAGATCCAAAACTAGACCAGAAGCACTTCTGGTCCACTTCTGGATCCACTGGAAAATGTGCTGCCCCCCTCAACATCCCCCCTGGCTCAGCAACTGTTGCCTCCTGGGTCTGGGGATGCACCTGGGATACCCCATGACTGATCGCTGAGCCAGGGGGTACAGGGGGGACCCCAGTGTGCTCCCCGGTGAACCTGGCAGTGGACCGGAAGTAATTCTGGTCCACTTATGGGTTCACCACTGAGCACGTAGGGCTCCCCCCCCCACGTTCCTGTGGGACACTCCATTTGCCCCAGCATTGCAGCATCCACGAGCTGCCTGGTACCTCAAGGTATGTAGAACATTTAAAGATTAAACATTTTTTTTTAACATTTTAAACATTTATTAAACATTAAAAAACATTTAAAGCTATGTCTATGGCTGAATCGCTGATTCTCCGAATCAGCATTGAATCTTCAGATTTGGATTCAACTGAATCAAATTGGGGGCAGTTATCCAAATCAATGAAATGAATCACTGTTCCCAATTTGGGCTGAATCTGAACTGAATATGGACCATTTCAAATTCCCCTAGTATGCTTCTCATAAACAGGAAAGAATTGGTGGGGAATGTAGAAGTGCATGGCAACTTAGGCAGCAGCAACTATGAGGTGACTTGAGTTCAGAATAAGGACCTTGGAATTCAGAAAAGTAGAGTTAGACTCAGAGAATGGATGGGCAGAATCCCCTGGGAGTCCAGTTTGAGGGGAAGGGAGTCTAAGACAGCTGGTTGTGCTTTAAAGAAACCTTATCGAGGGCACAGGAACAAATCTTTCTGATGTGCAGGAAGACTAGCAAATATGGCAGAAAACCAGCTTGGCTTAGCAGAGAACTCTTCAGTGAGCTAAAACACAAAAAGGGAGCTTACAAGAAATAGAAACTTGGACAAACAACTAGGGAGGAGTATAAGAGTATTGCTCAGGAATGCAGGGATGTGATGAGGAAGGCCAAAGGGTAACTGGAGTTGTATCTAGAAAGTGATGTGGAGGGTAACAACATTTGTAGAAGGATTTCAACAAATATGTCAGCAACAAGAGGATTATCAGGGAAAGTGTGGGTCCCTTACTAAATGGGGGAAAGCAACTGGTGAGATGTTGTGGAAAAGGCTGAAGGAAAATGCCCGAGGGTGCTGATAGATTTGGTTGATGTAACTGCAGAGCTGCTGGCTTTGAAAACTCATGGCAATGGGGAGAGGTCCAGGATAATTGAAAAGGGGAAAATATAATGTCTATCTTTAAGAAAGGGACTCCGCCCCGCCCTCTGGTCAATGACTGGTCCCTGGTGGGGCACATGCCCCCCCTGACTAAGGTGGCACCAGTCACCCATGCTGGTGCAGACTGAAGTTACCTTAACATGAGCAAGGTAGCATGGCCAAGAGAGAACCCTAATTTGAAGTGGCACAACTTTAAGGTGCTCATAAGGCACTTAGTGCAGGTTAATGAGCTTTAACTTGCAGATACTCATGTTTTAAATGCCCTTTGCGTGGTATAAGTATAACGTGTAACTTTACTCTGAAACTAAAATGGTACTAGGAGCAGTAATCTCCCAAGTTTAGGCATCCAAGTCACAAAACTAAACTTTTCCTCAGCAAATGAGTACAAATACCAAATCATACAAATTTTAGCACATCATTTGGGCATGTTCACCAGATGTTTTAATTACTTTTTGTTGTGCTTCTTTTGACAGTGAAAACATAACACAGAAAAATAAAGTTCTAGCCAGCTTGTTTTCTGTCAAGTTGAATGTCGCCTGTATTATGCAGCCAGCCACTTTTGGAGCCAAAAAATTCATTAGTTCTAAGAAGAAGAAAGTTTGGAAAATATACAGGACTCTTATTTTGTATGAAATTGTTGTGGTGATGTGATCCCTCAGTAATACCTAGATTTTTTTTTAAGATTGAACAGTTCATTGAATTTTCCTAATAAACAGCATGTTGTTGAAAGGGTGACTGTCATATTGATTTGTTATTTTGAGTATTCTTAAAATCAAATAGTTGCTAAGAAACATCTTTAAGTGAAAAAAATAAAAAGGTGATACCAAAAGACTGAGAGAAGGAGTGCACATTCAAAACAGTCTCAGGCAATATGACTGCTTTTGAATCCTCCTACCAGTTTTTGTGTTTTTATAACTACACTTTGCTAGTTTTTGGCAGTCTCTTTTTCCTCGCATGAAGAGTGAAATGTACATTGCCATAGGAAACCTAGCTGACATAGAAACGTGCTATGTCTGGTCCTATCAAAAGTGCATAAAAGTTAGAAATTATACTTGAAAATTTGAGCATCGGTGTCTGTTTGCAAGTTCCCTTCTGTTAGATATGTATCATTCAGATAGACATACCTCTTGCTCAAATGAACCCTATTTCTTCTTTCTATCTTTCATACCAAAAGTACTTTAAAATTCTCTCTTCTCTTATAAGCTTTAAAGTGGTGAATCTTTCCTAACCATGTGTAGCTCCATGATTAATGCCTAATTCTTTCTTCCCATTTTGCTCTCTGTGACCTATTTCCTATGGTCAGGTTTTCCTAAAGCTTGAATTGCTGACCTTCTTTTAACCAGGTTTATTGAAATTCATCCATTTTACTGCCTGTTAGAAACACAAAGTGGCTAGAAGCAGAACACTAGCTTTCATTAATTCAATAAAACATGTCAAAGGAAGATAGGACAGCTAATTTTGAACTTTCTGGATCCTTCTTATGTAGGAGGTATCAGTCAGAATATGGTCTTACTCTATGCACATGTAGATGTGTGAGTTTGGTAACATGGCTATATAGGAGTGAGGTAATGGCTTAACAAAATATCCAGCTAGTAAATTAAAGCAATTCAAGTCACTAGAAAAAAGGACTACACTAAGATGTTTAACTAGTATTTGTTTCACCATTTCTAGGACATACTTTATATGCACATCTTAGTAAGACATTATTACTTGGTTTCTAGTAATTCATTGAACTATATATATGCATCTATACTTTGTGTGTATAGCCCAGGGCTGTCCAGCTTCTAAGTGGCATACTCCCATGGCCATACCAGTGTGCTGCAGGGGCCGTTGCCCTCTCAGGCTACATGCATGCATGCATGGGTGCTTTGCCCCAACTCTGCATTGCATGCTCTCTCTCCCCGTATCTGTACTATGTATGCATAGGTGCTTTCCCCCCTCACATTGTGCAGGCACTTCCCCACTGCACTGTGCACAGTGTCCCATGTCAAATTTGGCATCCCAGCTGTGAGCTCCCCTGCTACACCGTGTTGCATGGGTGCTCTGAATCTTTGGCTCCTCTGCCCTTGTGACCTTGCCACAGTGCTCTGTTCCATCCCATCATGTTCGCTAGGTTTGGGTCAGGTAGCAGAATCAGGAGGAAGGAGGGGGAATCCAAGACCCCAGTTCCTGCTGTAGCTGGAGCAACAAGGGAAGTGGAGGCTGGGTGGTAGCCTGGGGGGACATATGTTAACCTTTTGTGGGCCACATGTGGTCTATGGGCTGCAAGCTGTACAGGCCTAGTATAGACTATATGTACATATATATATATATATATGTATATATATATTTTCTTTTCTTATGTAATGGTTTATAATTCCAGTACCTAAAGTAGAAATGGAAGCTGCTTTCCTTGAACAAAAAGCTGAGTTGTGTTTTTCAATAGTACTTTAGAAACCAGTTTGATTCTGCATGTTTGAATCCTATTACACATATATTTTATTAAGTTTCATCCAACTAAAATGTTATGCATATGAATAATGACGAATAATGAATTTTAACTCTATAGAGCAAATCTAAGTTCATATCAGACTAACGTAGAAATAGTGCAAAAACATTGTGAGCAGAAATCCATAAGACCTGACAGCCAGAGCAAGTTTTCTCCCTACTAGTACTACTAATTTGGTATTTCAGTGTTCTATAACTGAGTGCAAATATTCCATGGGGTATGTCTCTCATTTTCTCACTATCATCTAAAGATGGCAGATAAATTGTACACTGAAATGATTTTCATTGACTTATTTGCAGTTTCTATATGGTTATATGAAGAATAACAAATGTTTTTGCCATGTATCTTGTATGTTGGCAAAGCTAACAGAAAATATCTGGCAGCAAGCAGAAAATCTTCACCTCCACCTGCAGCAGTTTGTCTGGAGAACAGATATGCAGTCCTGGCAACAGAGAGGGAGGAGCATGTTCCATTGATGGAGGAAGACAAGTCAGGCCTCACCAAGGTGGGAAGGATCAAGACAACTGCCACCAAGAAGAAGCGATGGGTGGTGGTGTTTGGAGACTCCATTCTTCAGGGGATGGACAGAGCCATCTTCTGACCTAACCTTCTTCCTAGGAAGGTCTGCTGCTTGCCTGGAGCCCAGATCTCTAGGAGATCTCATGGAGGGATTACCGAGACTCATCCAGCCCTCTGACTACTATCTCGTGCTGCTTACCTATGTGGGGACCAATGATACTGCCAGGGGAGACCTTGAATGTATCAAAAGTGACAACAGGGCATTGGGTGAAAGGGTGAAGGGGTCAAGGGCTCAGGTGGTGTTCTCTTCAATCCTTCTAGTCAAGGAAAAGGGCCAAGGCAGGAACTGGGGCATCCTGCAGATCAATACCTGGCTCTGTAGGTGGTGTTGCCAGCAGGGATTTGGCTTCTTTGACTATGGAATGTTATTCCAAGAAGGATTGCTGAGAAGAGATGGGGCCACCTGACGGAGATAAAAGCATCTTTGTAGACAGGCTCACTAACCTACTGAGGAGGGCTTTACCTAGATTCACTGTGGGGATGGAGACCAAAGCCCTGAGGTAAGTGGGAAACCTGGAGGAATAGCAAGCAGGAGTGGGCAACAGGGGAAGTGTTCTCATACTTCCTGAAAAATCAGGGCAATTGACTAGTTACCTCAGGTGCTTGTACAAAAATGCATGGAGCCTGGGAAATAAGCAGGAAGCAGCAAAGCCTTTCACAGCCTTTGAGATGGAACTATGGAACTATGATGTGATTGGAATAACAAAGGTTTGATCGGATAACTCGCATGACTGGAGCATTGCCATGGATGAGTGCAAACTATTCAGGAAGGACAGGGAGAGAAGAGGAGGTATTGCATTTTATGTTAAAGAGCCATATGATTGCTCAGAGCTCCAGTATGAAGCTGGAGATAGGCATGTTGAAAGTGTCTAGGTTAAGGTTAGAGGGGAGAGCAACAAAGATGATGTTGTAGTGGGTATCTGCTATAGACCACCAGACCAGAAGGGGATGGTAGATGAAGCTTTCTTCAAACAGCTAGCATAAGCTTCCCAATTGGAAGCCCTCAATGGGGGTTTCAGTCACCTTGACATCTGCCAGGAGGACAATACAGCAGTGCACAAGCAATCCAGGAAGATTTTGGAGAGTGTTGGGGACAACCCTGGTGCAAGTGCTGGAGCAGCCAACTAGGGGCTATGCTTTTCTTGACCTGCTGCTCACATACAGGGAAGAATAGTAGTAGGTGGCAACTTGGGCTGCAGTGACCATGAGAGGATGAAGTTCAGGATCCTAAGGAAAGGAAGGATGCAGAGCAGCAAAGTAAGGACCCTAGACTTCAGAAAAGCAGACTTCAACTCACTCATGGAACTCTGGGAAGCCTGACTGAGGGGAAGAGGAGTCCAGGAGATCTGGCTGTACTTGAAAGAGCCTTACTTAAAGTGCAGAAACAAACCATCCTGATGCGCAGGAAGACTTGCAAGTATGGTAGAAAACCAGCTTGGCTTAGCAGGGAACTCTTTAGTAAACTAAGTCATGAAAAAGCAGCTTATAAGAAGTGGAAATTTGGACAATTAAATAAAGAGGAGTATAAGAGCATTGCTTGGGCATGCAGGGATGAAGTCAGGGAGGCCAAACTGCAATTAGAGTTGCAGCTAGCAAGGGATGTGAAGGGTAACAAGAACAGTTTTGACAAATATGTTGGTAGCAAGAGAGGAATCTGGGAAAGTGTGGGTCCCTTACTGAATGGGGGAGGCAACTTTGTGGCAGAGGGTGTAGAAAAGACTGAAGTTCTCAATGCCATTTTCACCTCAGTCTTTACAGTTAAGTTCAGCTCCCAGACTACTGCATTGGGCAGTACAGTTTGGGTAGGCAGTGAGCAGCCAAGAGTGGTGAAAGAACAGGTTAGGGACTATTTAGAAAAGCTGGACATATAGAAATTCATGGGGCCATATGGGATGCATCCAAAGGCGCTGATGGAGTTGGCTGATGTGACTGCAGAGCCATTGGCCATCATCTTTGAAAACTCGTGGCAATTAGGAGAGGTTTTGGATGATTGGAAAAAGGGCAAACATAGTGTCCATATTTAAGAAAGGGAAGAAAGAGGATCCAGGGAACTATAGACCAGTCAACCTCACTTCAGTACCTGGAACAATCCTGGAGCAGATCCTCAAGGAATTCATTTCTAAGCACTTGGAGAAGACTGTGATTAGGAGCAGTCAGCATGGATTCATGCAAGTCATGCCTGACCAACCTGATTGCCTTCTATGATGAGGCGACTGGCTCTGAGGATGCAGAGAGGATGTGGTATACCTTGATTTTAGCAAGCCTTTTGATATGGTCTCTGACAACAACTACCTGAAGTGGGGGTTGAAAGAAGATAGAGCTAGACTGTTCTTAGTGGTGGGAGATGACAGAACAAGGAGCAATGGTCTCAAGTTGCAACAATGGAAGTTTAGGATAGATATTAAGGAGAATTTTCTCACCAGGAGGGTAGTAAAACACTGAGAGAGGCGGTGGAATCGCCATCCTTAAAGTTTTTTAAGACCTAGATAGACACAAAGCCCTGGCTGGGATGATCTAGTTGGGGATGGTCTTGCTTTGAGCAGGGGGTTGGGCTTGATGACCTCCTGAGGTTCCTTCCAACCCTCATTTTCCATGTTTCTATTATTCTAAGAGTATGGTGCAGGCCACTGGATTTTATTATACAAGGCTCTAATTTTGGAACGACTTATGTCGTTTTTTGTCTTTACACATATGAGTAGTCCCATTGTTTCAAATTAAGTGTACATGCACAGAACCAGGGGATATTTTTATGGTATATTGGCATAATACACTATTATGACATTATGACAGTGGAGTCATTCTTATTCATTTATTTTCAGTTTCTAGTCTTCTATAACTGAAGAATAGCAAATGACCATTGGCAAGTTGGTGTATAGGACCTGTTTTGGGAGTCAGTTGTCAGGCATCTTTATGAGGTGTCCTGTCCAATGGATCTGGTGCCATATAAACAGGGTTTTGATGCTGGTGGTTTTTGCTTGAGGCAGAATGCTGGCATTTATTTTTCTATCTTTCCATTTGGAAGATTTTCCAAAGACATTGCTGACAATAACATTTCAATGCTTTCATGTCTTTCTGAAATGTCATACAAGAGCCTGGTAGTTTTGAAGTTTGATTTTAATATAGATGTCACAATCATCTAAGAGACAATTTCAGAGATGTCCCAATGCAGGCTTAGCAGATTTTATCCAGTATTGAATATTGTCTTCTATGTTTACTTTTCAGGAAAGGTGGCTACCTAGGTACAGGAAATGCCTGACATTCACCAAGGGTTGCCCTCTAATTGTAATACGTAGAGGAGAAGCTGGTTTGTTTGGGGTGGGTTGGGAAGGGAAGTTGTTTTCGTGAAGTTGAAGGTGAGTCCAAGCATCCCATATACTTCACAAAAGTAGTCAGGAGTGACCTGGAGCTCTTCAATTAAGTGGGTACACATTTCACAACCATTAGCATTCTGAAGATCAGTAATAGAGGTGATGGTTACCTTGGATTAAATCTCATCAAGATCTTCATCAGGCCTCTGCATTTGAATCAAGGGCCTTAGTCAGATCAGTGACAGTCACATAAAAATCTTGGTGTTGCTTGCAGTACTTCCTGATAGTATGATTGCAAAACAATCGTACTACCAGGGAACTATTAATATAGGATTATTAGTATGTGTGAATCATGGAAGAATAGCAAATGTTATTCTGACAACAGAAATAACTTCAAAACACCATCACCAGTTCTGCCAATACACATTTCTGTTTGAAAAGGATAAAATATGAAACCTATGAAAAACCTCCAAACAGAATCAGTTGCAAAACATTCAGAATAGTCGTGGAAAAAATGGTAGGTACTTTGCTTGTTTTGCATAAACAAGGTTTTCAGGTTTTCATTTTGCTATACCCATTTATCTTAATTAGGTAAATATTATTCTTAATGAGCATAAGAGAGAAAAGCTGTCATTGAAGCAGTGCATTAGAGCTGCCATTGTAATAAAACAGAACCTGGTTTTATGAGGCAACCATATATTTTGAATAAATAGTGTTTTGCTGTCATGGACAATAACAATTGATAGCTTATGCCAACACTGTAAAGCTCCAATAGCACTGAGGAGGCAAGCATTGCTAATGATACACTATCACATTCAAGTTCTGTTTGTTGTTTTCATAACTTTTGTTTCAGGCAGATGGGTGACTCCATATCCTGAGGACCCTGAGTCCTCATCTGCTGAACAATTAATATTAATTCTAAAACCTAGCCTGAATTGTTTCATATAGGGTATTATTACATACCTAAATTCTGTGAAAGGAAAAGGAAGCTGTAAAGTTAGGAGCATAGAAGTTGTAGGATGCATCTACACATGCCATAAAAGCAATGTGATAAACTCCAGTGCAGTTTGTGCCAGAGTTTATCATGGCACTTTAATGGCACATGTAGATGCTCAAATGGCTGTGGCCCAGGCCACACGTGCAGATACTGTGCTTGGAATCACAGCAGTTTGAGCTGGGACCACAGGAGTCTGAGCACAAGAGTTCCCCAGTGTGCGCAGCCCTGCGGCTAGGCAGCAGGTAAGGGTCTAGCCCCCCGATGTCTGGGCTGATTTGGTGCAATGTACTCCTGGGTCAGTGTTTATATGTCTATTTTAGGAGCAGTTATTTTTGCCACAGTAAGATGATACTTTCCCTGATGGTACTATTAAGAACTAGATTTGGGGCTCCTGAGGCAGCTCTCGGAGACCATAAAAACTAGGGAGGTGGTAGTCATGGGGACCTAAACTACTCAGACATCTCCTGGGAGACGCAGACAGCAAAGTCCCACTGTTCATGCAGGTTCCTATCCTGTGTACAGGACCTCCACCTGACGCAGGAGGTACATGGTCCCACTAGGGGGAATGCCTTACTGGACCTGGTATTGGCAACGGGGGATGACATGGTAGGAGACCTACAGATCGGTGGTCACCTTGGGGACAGTGATCACCAAATAATAGAATTCACCATAAGACATTGAGTGGGTAAGGTAATTAGTAGGGTGAAAGCTTATTTCAATGAACTCAGGCATTTAGTCAAGACACACTGCAGAGTAAGAGTTTTGAAGAGATGGGAGCCCAGGAAGGGTGGCTGTGCCTTAAGGAAATGATCCTTCAGGCACAGAAGGAGACGATTCTGATGCAGGGAAAAAGGGGGAAAGGGGCCAAGAGGCTTCCTTG
>NW_005841984.1:1587890-1588503 GCF_000455745.1 Alligator sinensis
AAATGCAAAGTGCTGCACCTAGGGAGGAAAAATGTCCAGCATACCTACTGCCTAGGAAATGACCTGCTTGGTGGCACGGAAGCGGAAAGGGATCTTGGAGTCCTAGTGGACTCCAAGATGAACATGAGTCGTCAGTGTGACGAAGTCATCAGAAAAGCTAATGGCACTTTATTGTGCATCAGCGGATGCATGATGAACAGAACCAAGGAGGGGATACTTACCCTCTATCGGGCACTGGTCAGACCGCAGTTGGAATACTGCATGCAATTTTGGGTGCCGCACTTCAAGAGGGATGTGGATAACCTGGAGAGGGTCCAGAGAAGGGCCACGCGTATGGTTAAGGGCTTGCAGGCCAATCCCTATGAGGAGAGACTAGGGCACATGGACCTCTTCAGCCTCCGCAAGAGAAGGTTGAGAGGCGACCTTGTGGCTGCCTATAAGTTCATCATGGGGGCACAGAAGGGAATGACCATAAGCTAGCAGAGAGCAGATTTAGACTGGACATTAGGAAGAACTTCTTCACAATTAGAGTGGCCAAAGTCTGGAATGGGCTCCCAAGGGAGGTGGTGCTCTCCCCTACCCTGGGGATCTTCAAGAGGAGGTTAGATAAGCA
>NW_005841984.1:1588513-1592381 GCF_000455745.1 Alligator sinensis
AGCGCTCTTTCCTGCCTATGCAGGGGGTCGGACTCGATGATCTATTGAGGTCCCTTCCAACCCTAACATCTATGAATCTATGAATCTATCTTACAGCAGCAAAAATTAGTTTGCTGTAGTCTAATAGCATTGCATATATAGAGTGTGACACTTTACATAACAGCAAATTAGTCTACTGTGCAGTTAAGCACATGTGCAGATTTAACAAACATGCGAGAACTGAAGTTGCCTGTGAAACCTTGATTCAGCTCCATTATGCACATGCTGTACAATACAATCTTTAATCACATGACTGCTTTATGGTGTCTTTTTGCAACAATAGGTGTGTCCACATTAGATGTTAACTGCATGTTAGCCTAATAACACTGTGTAGTAGCGTGCTGGGCAAAATCTGTGCTAATATGCTACTGTGCAGTAGTATTAGGCTACTGCACATTAGAGTCTGTAAAAACCTGTGTACCAGTGCTACTGGACAGTAGGATGAGTTACTGAGCACTGATTTAGTACTTGGTTATCCAAGTACCAAACTTAACGTGCAGTAACTATGGTGTATTAGTAAAGTGTAGATGCACCCACTGTGTAGAGATGCCTTGAGCTGGCTTGCACATACTGGCTCCAGAACTGGAAGCAAAATAGCATGCTAGTCTAGCTGCCAGAACTATAGGCCCAGTTGCAATTTTTTTTTTTAAGTTTAGATGGGCACTGGCTTGGAAGGAAGAGAGGGGGTTCCTGGGTTCTGAGCCCCCACAGAGACTATCCCACTGCTGTCTATTCAGTTTATTCAGTGACTATTAAATGTTATAACACACTTGGAGCAGGACAAGGGGGCTTGCTGGGCTGTTATCACTCTGTATTGCTGCTAGTATGGTTCAATATATTATCTGCTCTTCTCTGCCCAATGATCCAGCTTCAACAGGAACGGTATAGGGTGTTCATGTCTCTGACCAGTACATAGCTGGAGGTTAGGATCCTTTGCTGGCAGTGAGAAATGTATGTTAAACACCTCTCTGGTTGGATGGCCAGGAATCTGGGTATTTAGTCTCTGGGTAAATGACAGAATCACTTGGGCTAATGGACTAAAAGGTGAGAGGGCCTATAGGTAACGTGTATGGTTCCTTCCTGAGGGGGTTAGGATCTTAAAACTGTGAAGGTGCCCTAAAATACCAGGCAGTTATGTCACCAAAGTGCTACTTTCCTATCATACAGATAGAGCTGGATTTAGTCTATTATGTCTGATTTCACAGAACTTTTTTCTCATTTAGTGCACAGAATGGACAGTGTTTATGTAAGAGTAGTTATTTGATCTTTCTCTTTTTCTCTTCATTATTCAGTGTGTGGCTCCATGCCTTATTTGCTGTACATTATTCAAACCCTGTTCTGAAGACAGAATTATTGATTTCTACATAGTCTCTTCTATGGTGCTCACTATTAAATTATGAGTGCTCCATAAATATTAATTTATGCTCACAACACTCTGGTATGATGAGGAAGTATTATTATCCATAATTTGCATGTAGACCACTAAGATTCAAAGAGGCTAAGATCACAAGTATCCATTAAATTGAGGTGCCCAACCCAAGACACTTAGGACCTGATTTATTAGCGTCATACAATGCACTAGTATCTTACAATGCACTATTTTCGTTGACTTCAATGAATGACCACCTATAAAGAATTTGGTTAAAGTGATTTGCCTGAAATCACTTGTCTGGAAATATTCAGGGTCGTTTTTAAGGGAAGACTACCTTATTCACTACATTTTTCTGCCTTCTCTAATCAAATGAAATGAGGGTTCCATAGACAATATCTCTACGCTCCTGATCCATCCCCAGAACATATTTATTATGTGTGCTAAATGAGGCAGGACTCTCATGGAAAAAATAGGATATGTTAATTTAGTGGAAGGGTCATTTATAATATATAAACACAAAGGTGAAAAAGTGGGGTTACAACAATATCCTTAATTTTAGTATCCTTGATCTTTTGCAAACTTAATAATATGTTTAAACAGTATGTGTGTGTATGAGAGAGTGTCCTATTTTTAAAATAAAAATGGGAAACAGAATTCTATCACATAGCATGACATTGGCATACACAGGCCATCAAAAGAATTTAAAATTTTGTATCTGTAAATGGTGATAAACAGGTGCTAGAAGTAGGCTGTCATTCTCGATGTGGACCAGAATTAGGGAGGAGTGGGACACATTACAATAGATTTCACAGGTACTTATTGATAACAGAGGAGTGAGAGACTCCAGGATCTTCAGTTCTATTTCAAACTCAGGAGAAGAATGACCTCTGATGGGGATTTCATTCTATTTCCCGTAAGATTGGTGTTTTTTGTCCTGTGTTCTCCCATCTGTCCTTATCCCTGTCCTGACTCTTTTTTCCTAGTTCTTATCCATTTTTCCCTCCTTTGGTTTCTGCTAGTTTCATTGTAACTTCTCAATTAGATCCTGCATGCCATCTTTGTCTGATTTTTCTTTCTTTTTCCCTAATCCCAATTACCCAGACTCCAGATGCATCTCCATCTCCATCCCCAATTCCAATCACATTCTCTGTTCTGATCTCAGTATCATTCCATGGGGTTTTTATACAAGTTTTCTTCCCCCTATCTCTCTTCCCACTTCTAACCTATGCCCACATTTTGTTTTCGCATAGACTTTGATTTCTACATACACCTTGGCTCCTGGGCTAAGTACAAACAGTCAAAAAGCCCAAGATTGAATTGATTCAATCTTCTCAGGTTAGTCTAAGCTGCATAGATTGAAATGAGAAACAAGTGAATGGACATTCATGTTAGATTCTGGAAATGTATCTAGAGTGTCCCAGGCCAAAAGCCAGGGGTCACTAAGGCACACATCCCTGCTTGTCTGGAGCAGACAATTTGGACCAAGGTTAGCCCATCCTGCAAAGCGGGGGGGAAGAAGGCGGGCTTGCAGGGGAGGTATAGTGGAGGACTGTGAGTTAACTTAAATTTGGAGGGGATCTAGGACAGAAGTTCAATACGCTGATTTAACTTAAATCAGGTAAGTTTGATACTACATTCACCCAGGTTTATCTTAAACTGGTTTCAGCCATTTTGAAAACTGTCTTTGTGTAATGAACTTCTGAGCTAGGAACACAAGTTAAACATAAACCAGTTTAAGTGATCAGAAACTGGTAAAAACCTGTAACAGAATAGAAGTTCAGTACATATAAACCAGTTTCAAAATGGCAGAAACTGCTTTAAGTTAAACCTGGTTGAATGTAGTATCAGACTTAACTGATTGATATCAAACTGGTTTATGAAACTTCTGTTTCAGATCCCCTCGTCATTTAAATTAAATCAGAGTCTCTCAGCATCCCAGCATGCTTTCCAGCCCTGGGATGGGCTGCTTTGTCTGCTCCAGAGAGCAGGGCTGGCCCAACCCCTCTGCTCCCTAGCTGGGGTAGCAAGGGCTGGCTCAGTGGCCTCACTGACTGGATCACTGCCCACCCCCCCCCAGACAAACCCCAGCAGGGGTCTGAAGCCAGGAATGGGGGTTAAACTCACCTTTCCCTAAGTACAGAGCTGCTCTGTCTTGCTAAAACTTGGTGCTGGCTGCAACTATGGACTACAAATTCCAGAGGCACCTAGAAGCAGGAAGCGGAAGTGATAACCAACCCTGAGAGTCCTGCTGCTCTGATTGTGGACTAGGGCTCTGCGAACTTTTGGCAGCCATTTCATTTTGGAGGTGCTTTGAGCCATTTCAATGCCCAAAACACTGAATCCAAATAAAAACAGAAGGCTCTGAAACAGCTCCAAAACAAATTGGAAGGCTCCAAAATGTTTATGAAATGTTTCAGAGAATTTCAGAGTTTTGGAGCTGGGCTTGCACAAAAACTA
>NW_005841984.1:1592396-1595685 GCF_000455745.1 Alligator sinensis
GATATTTGATTCCTCTGCTCTCTGATCGCTTTCCCCAGCTCTCTGATCATTTCCCCAGCAGGCTGGGGCCAGCAGCAGCTGCTTGGCTCAGCCTGTGCCAAGTGCTGGGAAGACTGTGGTGCTGCCACTGGCCCCAGCCTGCAGCAGCAGCTTGCTGAAGCCTAGTATGGAGATCCAGGAGCCTACATGTCCTGCAAAGAGCTGGGGGAATGATCAGAGATCTGGGGAATCAAATCTTGGGGTGGAGAATCAAGCCGGGAGCTGGGGAATTGAAGCAGGGGCTGGGGAATCCCTGCTGCATGACCTAGCTCTGCAGGGAGTTGTTACCAAATCTGCCCATTACTTTGGGGTGTGCTCATTTATTAGGGATAGTTTCTAGGGTCTTGGTGATTCTGTCAATGTGCTGCTTGTGTTACTATACGGAGCTGTATTTCTCCCTTCTGCAAGCCCTCACCCCCAGTGGAGCTATCTTGCAGGACTCAATCTCAATGGGACTGGGTTCCTCCAGTCACCAAATCAGTCATACACACAAACACACACAAATTAACGTGACACCCCTGACCTGGCCGGGCTGATCAGCATGGACAGGCTGACACCCTCATATGCCAAGAATCAGTTCATAAGAGCAACAATAAAATACAGTCAGACACAAGCACACAGGTAAACAGAATCCCTCTGAATCCGGCTGGGTGTCCAGCTGACACCCTCATGGGCCAGCATTCACTTCATAAGGGCACGTCTGAGTCAAACTGGGTCAATCAGCCTGTACAAGCTGATCCCCTTATGTGTTTCAAACTCAGCACGTCCCAATCTTTGGCCTCTTGATGAGCAGACCCCACAATAATTTGGGCTTCACAGGGATCTTTAGCATAGGTAAAAGAAGCGTTGCTGCAGAGCACGGGAGGAAGGAGAAGCAAAGAAGGAAAAGTATACCCAATTACTACCAGTTTGACTATAAAAGTTATTTATTGCTAAGCATATGAAGTATATAATAGTACTAGTAGTAATAGACATGCAAAAGAAAAACAAACACCAACAATGACAATACTACCCTGGTTTCACTAAGTATTTGGGGAAACTTAGCTCAAGCTTAACTGATACAGTTCAGGTTCAGAAGTTTATGCCTAGAAAGAAGACAGAGAACGCTGGGATCTCACCTAGTCCACGGTACTCAGGCTGCAAAGCTGACAGGCACAGTCTGTAGCACAGTCCTTGAAGGGAGAGATGATCTGTTCTTCCAGCGTCCCAAGAACGACAGGGGATGGTGTCAGCACAGGGGTTTTCTTCTTCTCCTTCTTTCCTCCTGCTTCTACTTCTTTTCCTTCCTTTTCCTCTTCCTCTTCTCCCTCTAGCAGCACACACACTTACAGATTTTTATACCCTCAGTTTAGCTGCTTCGAAGCACCCTCAGTAGTGTAAATCATTGTCTTTTCTATTGACAAGGGGTTATCTGGTTTGGACCATCTCAGGAAACTGATTGATAATCAGGAAACACTTAAGATTAGGGAGTAACCCAAATACTTGGGAGCCAGCTTGAGATTCCTATGGGTGGCAGATATACTGATGGGATATCTCATGGTTTCTTCAGGAACAATAGATAGCTTGCAGCATCAGGATTTTGGATTTTTACTTGTTGTGCACAAGCCTCAGCTTAGCATGACTTTTCCAGATCTTACTATAGTCTTTTAACAGACTTAAGACAATTATTGGGGTGCTCATAACCTTTTGTGGAGAGGACTCCCACCAGTCGTCTCGGGAAAGATATGACAACACCTGGGATTAGGGCTCCAGCAGGCTGGATGCTGTGATGAACCCTTAACCATTGTTCAAATGTTGCCCGTACCCCCTCTGACTCGGTCTCTTGCCTCAGCATTCCCTAACCCGGCAACTCAGTTTTAGTCAATCAAGTTTAAATAGGCCTCCCATAGTGGGACCGGGGAATGTACGGCCCGAGATGCCTATTAAACTTAGAGCTGTGTGTGTGTGTCTGGGGGGGAAAAGTCCTTAGTAAATCCAGATTAGAACTGGTCTGATAAATGCTGAGGTGGGTGTGTGTGAACATGGGTTGATTAACATTTGAAGCACAGATTCCCCATCATGCAGCGCTCTCCTGCTTCTCTGGTCCGAGAATTCACTGCAGTCTCTACTTCAGGCTTTCTGTTTTCCATCTCTCGTGTAAATGAGACCTAGGGCAGTTGATTCACTCTTGTCACCCTTATCTGGTGAGGGTCTTAGGTGCGTCTCTCACTACATCTTAATCAGTTTCATTTAGGTAGAGGAGGGGAGGGGGTGGGGGGTGAGTCCTTTGTGAGTCAGACAGACTGCATCCTGTACCAGGGTTGCCCAAGAATACAGAGCTGAGACATAACAGAGTAGAGACGCATGCTGGGGGTCTCCTCATCACCACTGCCCACCCTGCACAGCCCCATGTTGCTGGGGCACAGCCAAGTCATGCAGCAGGGTCAAGCAGGCTTGCTCACCTCTCTGCACTTCTTCCCTGTCCCGCAACATTGTGTGACAGCTATCCAAGATCTGCACGGGGGTCTCCTCACCTGCACGAAGAATAATGGCCCTCCCCCAGACAAGCCACCCACAGCCCCTTTCTGCTCCCTGCTGGGGTCCTGCAACCCCAGATCCAAGCCCCACCCAACTGGGTAGAGTTGTGTGAAGCTTCCCTTGCAATCTGTTAGAAAAAGATTCAGAGGACTGCAAATCCCTTAGACTAACCTGCCCCACTGCTTTGAAAGCAAGTATTTTTCTTCTTTACACAGTCTGGATACAGCCTGAGGGCCATTGAAAGGACATGAAAGGCATCCGGCTCTCTGTTCAGGTGCCCCAGTCTAGCCTAGGGTTGGTATTGCAGCAAATGTCCTGCTCAGTAAGGAAAGAATATTCATCTAGAGATGAATCAAGTATACTGAACATATGCTTTTTCAGAGGTTTATAACATGGTCAATTTGGACAGATTTTCATGGGAAGGAGTAAAGGCACAGAGAGGGAAGCAAGAAGACATCTGTGAGACAATTATGAACAAAACAGTAAGCAGTGATCACATACTACTACCCACCATAGGTGGTGCGTGGGGGTGTGTGGCGGGGGGGGGCATGTGGCCCCCCTGAGATTGGCCCTTGGCGGCCAGGGAGTGAGGAGCACCAGCTGGCGCTGCCTTTGAGAAGTGCCAGCAGCACTTCTGATTTTGCTGGCGGCACTTCCAGTTTTGCTGCCAGGGTTGACGATAGGCTGCTGGGGGACCCTCAGAGTCAGGAGACACTAGTTGCCCATGCCACCT
>NW_005841984.1:1595716-1598816 GCF_000455745.1 Alligator sinensis
GCTGAACCCTGTAAATGAACATATCTGATATTTCTGCATAAAAAATACATGGTTCTTGGTTACACCTGAGACCTGAAGAAATGTAGGGGATTCTAGCTACAATCCTATGGAGTCTGGAGCCTTAGTGAAACTATTTAGCTCCTTCTTGCTGTCCTTGTCTTAGTTGGAAAATATGTCCCATTTCTTAAATTCTAGGAAGAGAGGACTAGGTAATATTCTAAACAGAAACTCTACAGAGGACTGAGACACACACACACACACACACACACACACACACACACACACACACACACTAACATTATTCAGAATAAGCTTAAAGCAACTTTCCACTACTGCCACTTGGCACATCTCCCCCATCTGCTTTCTCTGTGCTAGATTCAAAGAATGAAAATTACTGTATATCCAGCATCTGTGGATAGTGGCTCAAGGATCCATCTGAAGACAAGTCAAACAAAGCACACTTTATGAGAGAGGAGAGTTAATATAAGCAGACTGTTTTTTTTTCCTCTCAATTTCTGGGGGAAAAACAATCAGCACAGCTTTGAGCATCAGCTCTGTTTTGAGCTACCTAGCTTAGTCCATTCCCTCTGTTGGTCTGTTAGCCTAAAGAAAACATCCAGGCTGGACTGCCAGTATAATACTGCTCTCTACCTGAAGTTGTCCCCAAGGGTCAAGTCGCATAGAAGGTATTTGGACTGGATAGGGGCAGTTATTCCACCACAGGGAGAGATGCAGATGACTACTTTAAAACACTTTGATATACCTATAGAGATTTTCCCCCTAAGCAGTCACAGCTGCATGTGCTGACTGTGACACAAAATTGATAGAGAAGGGAGGATGGGTGACATGTCTGTTCCCTGGATATTGTTGGATTTGTGCTTCAGGTCCTGACTTCCCAAAATCATAAAAATAATCTGAATCATAAATTTTTAATCTCTCTTCTACAGATAACTACAGCACCCTCCTCTGCACCCTTTGCTGACGTTAGTATGTACTACAACTATATTAATTGCATTAGTACTGTCTCTTGGCTATGTCTGTAGTAAATCTTGCCCCTGGAGTGAAAGCAAAAAATCCTTATTTTGACATTTTCATTACTTAGTATAAAAGTGCAGCTTCTGCCCATAGCACATTCAGCATCTGGTTAATAATCAAAACATCTCTCTTGCTTCTGGAAACTTTGATTTGTGCATGCCAGTGAAGGAAGAGCTTGATATCAAATCAGATGGATGGCTTTCTGCAGCATATGATGTTCCCTGTTACCCAAATGGGGCCAACCCATTCTCCCCTGTCAGTACTTCTGAAACTCTCAGAGCTGTAATTTGTGAAGATTTCTGAATAATAACACTAAGGAAGAGAGAGAACCAGCAGCCTTCTAGGCAAAGCAAGAGAAGAAAGCAGCATGTAATATATGGCCAAATTAGATTCACAGAGGCTAGGGGGTAGGCCTGTGCAAATAGGTAAGTATTTGATTCAGATTTGGCTGATTCAGAGGACAGTGATTCAATTCGGTGATTCAAATCACTGTCCCCATTCAATTTGGCTGAATCAGAATCTGAGATTCAGCACTGATTTGGTACTGATTCAGAGGTTTGGATCAGCTGGGGAGAGGCTGGCTGGCTGGGTGGAGCCATGGGAGAAGCCCCCATGGCTGCTCTGCCTAGCCCCATCCCCTGCCTGTCCCCAACCTCCAGCACTCCCTGGCTGCAGCAACAGGGATCAGGGCCTCCTAAGGGCTCATGAAAGAGCCCCCCTGCACAGGGTGGGGCACTGTGGGGCAGTGGGGATCACCCCCCCCCACCTGGCACCTCCCACCAATGGCGCGGGTGCAGCACGGGTTGGCAGGGCACCGTGTTCTGTCTGGGAGCTGGGACCACTGGGGCTGAGCAGTGCCAGGCTCCAGCTGACAGGTGGAGCCACCCCAGCTCCCAGGCAGTGTGTGGCACCATGCTGAGCCACCCTGCACCTGCTCAATGCAAGTAGCCCCCATGGCTGCCCTGCCTGGCCCCATCCCCTGCTTTGCCCAGCCTCCCGGCACTTAAAAATAAATAAATAAAAGTCTGGGAGAAAGGGCTATGCACTCTTTCAGCTTGCCCCCTTCCACCTGGAGTGAGTTGTATCCACATCCCACGCCCCACCTGCCCTGGTTGGGCAAGTGGCAGCATGGCAGAGCCCCTGCTCGCAGCACTGCTGCATCCACATCCTGCATCCCCCCGCCCCCTCCCTGAGTAACGCACCCCCCTGTCCCAGCTGGGCAGCTTGTCCCAGCCCCAGCCCCAGTCTCTCCCTCCCCCATCCCCCAACCCCAACAGACTTACCAGCTGGAGACCTGTTTAGGCTATGGCTAAATTTCCAAAGTGGCCAAATCTTTTCTGAAGATTTTCTGAATCAATTTGGATACTTGGAATCAATTTGGAGCTTTTAATTGATCTCCCAATTTGATTTAGATTCAGAGATTTGGTCCCCGAGTTGGGCTATATTTCCTCCAAATCAAACCAGCTACTGAAGCTTTGCACAGCACTACTAGCAGGTGGAAATTGTTGTGGCTGGGCTTCTGATACCAAACTAAAGTTATGAGTGAAAGCGGCACTACCTTTTTTTCTGGCCCATCCCTAGTTACAGGCTGCTTAGTTGTGCTCTTCTTATACTGACTTCAGTAATCTTTCCTTTCTCCTCTTACTATTCCCCCAAAACCCAAGGTATTGGTCCATATCCTTACTACCTAGCCCTTGTGACTTTCCCTGCATCAGGAACAGTTACAGGGCTAACTTCCCACTGGCCAGCTTCCAGTGCGAGGATCTCAGTTACACACCTACTGTATCAAAATGAAGGACTCCTCCCTAGCTTGCTCCTGTGACCATTGGCTAAGGGCAAGTGAGACTTGGGGGCATCTGAACCCCAAGTCTCTGGGCTTGGGCCTGCATGCAGGATGCCCGCCAATGGATCTGAAACCACAAACTGAAAAGTCTGGGGTGGAGGATACTTGCTGGTAGCAGTGCCATATATGGCATTTGAATGATTGAGTGTTGCTCAGTCAAGAAGATTCAGAACTGACTTGGCTAATTTGACCTGGAACACCAACATTTTTCCAAAAAAAAAA
>NW_005841984.1:1598854-1599960 GCF_000455745.1 Alligator sinensis
GGGGGAGGCCGGGCCGGGGGGGGAGCTCTAATTTTATATTGTTTTATTTACCCTGAGACTAGAACCAGGCCAGAATTTAGAGGTTCCATATCAGTTATTTGACATTTCTTTTTATTTCTTATTGTAAATTTCTTTTTAAATGTACGTAGTCCCTTTTGCTCTCACATTACACTGCATCATTACATACCACTTTTGCTTCTGCTTAGGCCATAATGATGCATCTGAATAGATATTTAATAAATAAGACTGTTGTGTGACAACACAAAAGCCAAAGATTTGCATTCTGACAACTGAATTTTTCTTACAAATTTAATGGATAGCCATTGAATAAGGTTACACTATTTTCATGGATACTTTATCCTAATATACCTTTACCTTCCTTTGCCCAAGGCTGTTAGAATGAAATGGCCATGTTAAAAGAAAGAGTCCCCACATTCAAATAGGATTTCAACTTTTAAGTAAAATTATGACCACTAAACTGTTGACATTGCTGCCCATTTCATGTCAATCATAGCATCAGAGATATATCCCAGTAAAGATTTTTCTTTTTAGTTACAGTGCAATTTATGCCTATTTAATAGGAATAAGATTGCAGGATTTTAATACACAATTATAATAATCGGTAATTATCAATATATATTTTAATTTTTTTCAAATATTTATGAACAGTAGATAGGCCAAAATTTCATAGATTTCATAGATTTCATAGACATTAGGGCTGGAAGGGACCTTGGAAGATCATCGAGGCCAGCCCCCTGCCCAAAGGGCAGGAAGTCAGCTGGGGTCATAGGATCCCAGCAAGATGAGCATCCAGTTTGCTCTTGAAGGTGTTCAATGTAGGCGCTTGAACCACCTCCGGTGGCAGGCTGTTCCAGACCTTGGGGGCTCGGACAGTAAAGAAATTCTTCCTTATGTCCAGCCTGAAACGGTCTTGTAGTAGTTTATGACCATTCGACCTAGTCGTCATCCCTTGGGGCGCTCTGGTGAACAAACGTTCCCCCAGATACTGGTGGTCACCCCTGATAAACTTATAGATGGCCATCAGATCACCCCTGAGCCTGCGCTTTTCCAGGCTAAAGAGCCCCAGGGCTCTCAGCCGGCCCTCG
>NW_005841984.1:1601939-1609537 GCF_000455745.1 Alligator sinensis
GTGTTCCCCACGGATTTTAACCCAGAGGGTCTCCAGCCATCCACCCTGGTCACCAATATTGGCTTGCAGGGACGTGTAGCTTTCCTTAACATAGAGAGCTACCCCCCCCCGCCCCTTTTCTCTACACGATCCCTCCTGTACAGGGTATAGCCATCTATACCCATGGTCCAGTCATGGGTGGAGTCCCACCAGGTCTCCATTATCCCTATGACATCATAATTATTTGCATTGAGCAGGAGGATGAGTTCCTCCTGCTTATTTCCCAAGCTCCTGGCATTTGTGTACAGGCAAGCAAGTGCCCCCTGGGGGGCTCCTTCCTTGCCCACAGATTTTGCCAGGGCTGGGGCAGGGGTGGGCTCCCTTAAGTGCCTTGACCTGCTGGCTTTGCAAGGATTGCTCAGTGGGCCAGCAGTGGTGGTAGTGCCCCCATCCCCCAGTGGGCTTAGTGAAATTCCACTTCACTTACAGATATATAATGCCTAGATGCTAGCAAAGTCTTGACTTGTTTGACCTGAATCAGAGAGGAATTTTAATTCAGCTGAGTAGATGTGTAACTCTCATACTTTCAATGGAGCTCTAGTGTAGAGCTAGTATTTCCCGCCCCCCGCTGCCTCCCCCCCAGGTTATAAGCTTTCTGGGGCAGGCACTGTCCTCATTTCTAGCTGAATTGAGTCTTTCTCAGTTCATAAACATGATTTTGTTATAAATAATTATGATTTATTTTATAATTATATGTATTTATTTAGTAAAGCACACTTCTTGAAAATTAATAGACTGTCATGGTAAAAAATCAGACATCTGAAATTTTCCAGCAGGAGTCAGTAAAACATTTCAGTTGAAGGCTATCCCTGGCTTATAATTAACTTTGTAAAGTACAGTAGTTGCAATGGTAAGGTCAGTGTTTACTAAGAATTACCTCCTTATATTCAAAATATAGGTATGTTTTATGCTTTAAAAGAGTTGGTAAATGCTGGCATTTTTAATGGTAGCTATTACATATAGTGTGAGGAAAGTATTATTGTCATTTTTGTGGTTGTGCATAGAAAACAGACAATCTACCCTTGTTTGCTAAGCTGGATAGCAACATGCAGAGAGTGACAAATTCTGCCTAGACAGGATAGAAAACAAGAGAAGTCCTGCAGATAATATCTGTACATTTTATATTCTTCTCCTTCACTCTAGTTTTTAGGGAAAACTCCCAGAGATATTCCTATTCATAGTATTCTGTTATTTCACCAGAATGTAAAAATCAGGGACTGGTACCAATAACTTTGTTTATCATTATGATTTGAGGAATATAAATAGATATGTAGGTCTCTCCAAAGCTTTTTAATATGGCTAGTTTTAGTTGGAAAACAAGTATTTTCCTTAAGGCAGTAGTTGTCATCAGTCATCACATGTAGCTGTCAAGCCCTTTAGTAATAATCTTCTTTGCATATTTTTTTGGAATAAAAACCTTTCTAATTAAACTTTTAAAGCTTCTTATCTTTGAGGACTGGATGAAACTGCAGTGGAATATATCATTCCCACTAACAATGGGCAAAATTGTAATTCCCCATATAATACAAATCTAGTTGATTGTAGCACATTATTCTCATTAGAAAGTAATAGATTTTTCCTCTTAATTGATCAAAGCAGCTGCTATTTAATCCAGGCTTAGACAGGATTTTTCATACTTATAGCAGTGATTGTACTGATGAAGCTCTGGAATTACACCAAAACAATCTTCTATTCCATAACACAACTTCATATGACATGCATATCACCAAGCCAGTAGATCTGTTGGGGAACAAATAGACAGTTTGCTAAAAACATGAGCACAATGTTCAACATCAGTCAAAAAGGCAAATGAATTGTTATTAATTATTAAGAAAGTAAGTAAACAAAACAAAGAATCATTATGCCCCTTTATAAATATACAGTGTATCCACGCCTTAAATATTGTGCTCAGTTTTGGTCTCCACACCTCAAAAAGGATATAGATGAACTAAAAAGGGTACAAAGAAGGACAAGAAGGATGATCAGGAATATGGAGGGGCTTCCATATAAGGAGAGCGTAAATAGGCTAGGGCTTTTCAATTTAGAAAAGAGATGGTTGGTGGGGTTGGGGGTAATGGAAGAGGTTTTCAAAATATTAGATGATGCAGAGAAAGTAAGTATGGATTTATTATTTTATGTCTCTCAATATTAGAACTAGGGAACAGAAATGAAACTATTATGTAGTAGGACTAAAACTAATGTGGGAAGTTTTTTCATGCAGGATGTGGATCTCATTGTCACAAGATGTTGTGGAGACTTAAAAAGTGATTGACACAATCTAATAAAATAAAAGCCTTAGTCAGCCTGTCTGTCTGTCTGTCCATAACACTTTTGCTGAACTGTGCGTGCACTGACTGGCTGCACTGGTGGGGCCAGCTAAGTTCAAATGGGAGCCCCTCTGCTGGTGCTGCCTCCTCTGGCAGCCTCTGATGCAATGGCTCCCTCTGCCCCACCTCCACACATCAGAAAAAAATCAACTGGGGATCACAATTTAACAGCAGTGGAGCCAGCAGAGGAAAAGCGGGGACCCCTACCTGGGCTCTGCTGCCTCCTACAGCGTCCCTGTGACAGCTCCCTCAGCCACTTTTCCCACTCCAAGAAAATCAATGAATTGGTCTTTGCACTTGATTAGTGGTGGGGTCAGCTCAGAAAAAGCCGGAGAGGGCAGCAGTGATTAGCTGTCTGCCTGGGCTGAGGGGCCCAAGTTTGTGTTGCTGCAGGAGAAGTTTGGCGGTGGGAAACACGGCCCCCCTGGCTGCCTGAGCAGTGGTGCTATCCCTGCTTCCCTGCCTGAGGACAAGGGGAGGATTACAGTGGCAGCACCCCACCCCCGGCCTGGATGCCTCCCCGAACAGCTGGCAGGGAGGGGAAGGGAGGAGAGAAAGGCAGACAAGGGCCAAGTGGATACGGAGCAGTCGGGAGATGGGTTGGAGTGGGCCAGATGCATCAGAGTGGCCACTCCTTCCCCACACCTGTGGTCATTGCTCAGTGCCAGCAGCCTCCGCACCCAAGGGGGCCTGAAGCTGGGGCCAGAACGGGGCCAGTCTCGGTTGCAACACCAGGCTGGGGGGGATAGAGCCTGCGCCCACCCTGCACCATCCCTGCAAAGAGCTCCGGAAGCACAGAAGCTCCTCCAGAGGCAGTGCTGGGGATCTGAGGGGAACATGCAGTCCCCAATCTGTGTACGGGGCAGGGCAGATGCAGCTGGGCCTGGGCTCTGCTTACTCCCACCTGTGACAGTGGCATGAGGCGGTGCTATGTGCCTTCTGCCTGGCCCACCCCACAGGGTGCCACACTGCTGTCAAAGGGGGAAGCCAGGTGCACAGGTCAGGAGCAGGCAGAACCCAACTCCAGCTGTGCCTGTCCTGCCCTGTGCACAGATTGGGGATCACATGCTGCCCTTGGCTCCCTGGCACCACCTCTGGAGGAGTCTCTGGGCTGCCAGTGCTCTTTGTGGGGGCATCACAGAGTGGGCATGGGGGTGCCGGGGGCTCCGACTCCTCTGCCCCAGCAGTACAGCCAAGGCTGGCCCCACTCTTGCCCACAGCTCCGGGTCCCCCCGGGCAGTGTGGAGGTAGCTGGGACCAGTGTGACGGGTGGTGGTTTTGTGAGGGCTGCTGGGACTGGGGAATGACCCCAGGTATGCGGGAAGGGGCAGCCACACAGGCCCAGCAGGCCCCGGCCCCGGCCCCGGCCCCAGCCCTGAGGTTGGCTCTGCTCCACTCCCTTCCAATCTCTGCCCAGTCTGAGCCCCACTCCCCCCTTCCCCTTCCCCACCCACCACAGACTTTCCCATTGGGGGATGCCTTCAGCTGCCTAAATCTAAACAGGGAGTTGCAGAAAAAGTCCCAGGTAAATAACCCAGGGTGAATAGAGAGGTTAGGGGGATCGAGGTGGGGGTGTGGTTTGTGTGTCCAGAAGGGTCTGGCAGGTCTGTGAGTAAGGTGGTGAGTCTACAGGGGAATGTTGCCTGGTCCTCAGGGGGAGGGGAGGGGTACAATAGTCAGGGGCAAGGGATTAAAAATAGCCTGGTTAGGGTAAGGGGGCTGAATCAGAACAGCATATCCCTGGTGCTGAGGTGAGTGGCTAGGCTGTCTCACCCTCAGGGCTGTGCTGTGAATGTGTTCAGGCATCCTCTAAGTCAGGTTAACCCTTTGCAGATTAGGTTACCTTTTTATTAATCTAAACTGGTACACCATTTTTGAGCAATTTAAACCCTATTAATGCCGGCACCACTGGGCATTTAAGTTGATGTAACCTTGACTAGGTTAATTTAAAACAGCGGCGGGCAATTATTTGGGCCCGTGGACCACATAGGAAGTTTTGGTGAGCTGTCATGGGCTGGGTCAGTGCCCTCACCATGCAACAGGTCACCAAAACTCCCTATGTGGGATGAGGCCACAGGTGGTCAGGGAGCAGTATTTGGAAGTGGGATGGGTAAGCGAGGCTGGGATCATGGGGTGGTGACAGTGCAGGACTGGGGTTGGGCTAGAGCACCAATTTGCTGCCCACACACACCTGTGACAAGTACTGGTTCCAATGGGCAGGGGCATATAGGTAGTGGATCACGGCCCTGACTTGGCCTCAGCCCTGCACTCTCACCACTCCAAGATCCTGGGCCAAACCCAGGATGCAGTTCCCCACCTGGCTGCAGCCCCATCCCATCCATCCAGCTGTGTATCTTGCCTATGCAGCTCCTGTCCAGTCCCCTTGGGATTCCTAGGATCATGGGGTGGTGACAGTGTGGGGCTAGGGAAGAGCTGTGATTTGCTCCCTGCATATCCTTAACCACAGAACTAGGGCTCTCCCCAGGTCCTGGTTTAATGCATGGCTGGACAGACGGGATGGGGTGCCTGGCCAGCTGGATGAGATGGGGCTAGGGCCAGGATCTTGGGGTGGCAAAAGTGTAGAGCTGGGGCCAGGGCAGAGCTGCTATCTACTCCCCTCATGTCCCTGCCTACAGAACTGGCAGCCATTGCAGGGGCATGCAGGCAGCATATCACAGCTCTTCCCTGGGCCCCAGTCCTGTTCTGTCACCACCCCAAGATCCTGGGGTCTCCCTAGCCCCACCCACCCATCTCGCTTCTGGATGTTTCTCTCTGGCCATCCACACATGGCCCCATCCTAGCTGCCCAGCCAAGTGCCCTGCCTGCACAGGTCCTACTCCCAGCAGTAAATGCAGCTAGAAGGAGCCACTGCCACTAGGGCTGCTGGGAAAATGAGTCTGACCAATGCACTGCCCCAGCTCTTCTGCATACATGTGGGTGGCAGGACTGGCTGCATACACCATGACCCAAGCTGTCCCCCATGCCTGGGCTGGATGGGACTGAAGGACTCACTGCAGGCAGACATAATCCCTCAGCAAGCCAGATCTGGCCCATGGCCAGTATTTTGTCCACTCCTGATCTAAATGTAACACTTGTATATATTATGGTCTTTTAATTAATTTAATTAGAATTTTAATCAAATCTTGTAAGTGTGCATTTTGGATGCTTAACAACAGTGTGAATCAAAGTCAAATACTGTAATCTGAATGAAATTTACAGAATACATCAGGATTTGTGTGTTCTCATAGTTTTGGTCTCTCTGTACTCCTGCTATTCTGGATATGGACACATGTACATTTGGAACCATCTCAAAACAGCAGGAACCATTATGTTCCTGTATGTATGTAGACAAGTTGGGAGGGATACAAACATAGCAAAACCTCTCCAACCTTAATGCTGTTTCATTTAATGTTAAAGTTGGAGGCGTTTTGCTACATTTGTACTTCTCAGAGCTTGTTCACATGTAACAAGTAAAAGGCAATAGCTGCTCCCCTTTTGAAATGGCTCTCAGTGTATCCAACTCCTGCGTGCATGGATGGTCTCTTGATCTGGGCATGCCCTCAGGCTGATCTAACTTGTATTTATTTGTAATAATTAAGAGAGGCCAAAAAGTAGCACTTTGTTTGGAATGTTCTCTTGCTCTCTCTTTCTCCTTCTCTCTAACACATGCAGGCACATATACGCTTGCGTACACGTGTGCTTGCGCACACACACACACACACACACATGCACACACACACAGTCAGAGTGATTTGACAGAATTGAAGCATTTTGTGGAAATGTATTGATTTTAGAGATTATCTTTCAAATGCAGACAGGCTGTTGGGGCATTCTGCTTCTAGGGTCAGAAGCAATGCTGATTGCCTATGGACTGGAGACCTCAGAAGTATGTTTACACTGAGTCTCTGATAGGACCAGGAAGAGATATTCCTGAGTCCCCTCTGCTCTGTATATCCTCTTGCATTCTTACGTGTCAAACTCAGAAAAGGAATGGTGAAGCTGCTCTGGAGGACATCCTGGACAGCCACTCTCAAGTATATTGAAGATCTAACCTTGAAAGAAGCTGTGGGAGGCCACCTCTGGAGTTACCTCACTGCTCTTTCTCTGAGTTTGGCCTATGCCAGTGAGAGCAGATAGATAAAAATGATTCTGCCTTCCAGTAGAAGGCAGGGTAGATTTGTATCTTGTAGACTACCTAAAATGTGTGTGTATGTGTGTGTATGTATAAACCACAAAAAGATTTATATAGATGCAACCTTTCCTGGACATATCAGGAATGAAGTGCAGACAAAAGGGCTTCTATAGGAGCCCAAAGTGGACATGAAAAAATTAGATGGGTTCAAAGAACTCTTGTGCTTGAGGGTATAAAGGTAAAAATATGGAGTGGAGAGTCTCTGAAACATAAGAAAGTGGACAAGGTAATATATATATATATGTATGTATATCTTAAAAATAGAGAAACAAAGATATGGCTAGGAAATGTACTGCTTTTCAGATACTGCTGCTGGAAATGTTGGAGAAGGAAACTGCCTTCCAGAAGAAAGCAGTGACTTTGTGGTCAAAACGTTGGCCATATATTCTTCACGTGTTTTAGCTCACACATTCCTTTTAGCTCTTTACCTCTCAGGCATCTTCTTTGTGTAATATATTAGTCACTTAAATTTTGTGCAAACCAGGTCCTTCCCAGGCATTCTATGCCACAGGACAATTTAAAAAAAATCTAGATAATGGGAGATCCATTTTTAATCTGTTATCATTTAGAAAAATACTAATTTATCAAGCTTCTACCATACAAGATTCAAAGAAAAGTTTTGAATCTACTATGCACGCTAATTTGTGGCCTTATCAGGAACATATATAATAGTTTTAAGATTATAGTTTATAACTTTCTAGAGGATTTTATACAATGCAAATCATTGTCTGCTTAACATTTTCTAGTGGTTCTGTGTCTAGCAAAATATGTGAAAATGCCCAACTCCCCTGCACTTTTGCATATACTATTCAATTCTAAAGACTTAGCCATTTAAAATGCATGCATCAGAAACATGGAACAAGCTATTTATCACAAAAATTAAACATCAATGTCTATATCTGAAGGATGACTAAAGAACAATAATATACTGATAACAGAAGCACTTCTCAAAATCAGAGCACAATTCATCCCCTAATTCTGTGTCTCCCCCCCCCCCCCCCCCCCCCCCCCCACCCCCCCACCGCCACAGTGCCTCCCAC
>NW_005841984.1:1609568-1620479 GCF_000455745.1 Alligator sinensis
AGTACAAGCACATGCCTGTAGTATAGCTGCTCCGAAGATTGATGAATGATTTATACCAAACTGGTTAACTATTTACCGATAGTGATTAAGAGTGGTAGGTTTCTGAATACTTACTGACCAGCACTCATCCAGTCTCATTTAGGCAGACTAACCGTTTGGTTCTAGGACAAACTGTACATAGATTTCTAGGAAAGTGGCTTTTAACATTTTTAACTGTCACCACTACTAGTCTGTTGCGTTTATATTTATGTTTATATTCATCTCAGCACTTGTTGATATTTTCTCTTATAATCAGGGCCAGACAGGCATGGGTGAACCAGGCAGTTGACCAGGGCCTGGACAAGAAAGGGGGCCCAAAACTAGTATTTTTTCTCCATTGTCCGTTTTTTATTATCATTATCTCTGACAAAGTAGGGCCCGATACTAAAAGTTTGCCCGGGGCTGCCAGAAGTCTAGGTATGGTGCTGCTTATCTTATCTTGAAAATGAATTTTTATTAATTTTTTTTAATGAAATTAGGGAATGAAGTGAGCCAACACAATTATTCACTTTGACCTCGCAAGCTGCAGAATCCCATTGCCTTTCAGCAGTGTGAAAAACAGCTCATTGCACACAGATCAAAAGCAGAGCCAATCACCATGAAATGCCTGGTCAGAATGCCTCATGCTTATTTGAAACATTGCAGACCTGTGTGGCAACAAAACAAGGTGTTCACCTCATAAGTCTGAAATAACATTATGAAGTAAACACACTTCCATGCAACAGATGTTGAGGAACAGTGAATACAGATACAAAAACTGCACAGAAATTTCAAGTGTAGAAATATCTTGCAGGAAGTTCTTATAAATAACAATAAGGAAAAGGGCTTTAATAAACAGCTTTCAATCTCATGTTTAAAACATAATTGTATATATATAGTTATTGTTCTGTAAATTAGATGTTAACATTTCATCAAGGCAAGTTATTTTTCTCCAGTCCCTTTAATTTGTTCTTGGTTTCTTTTTCACACTGACATTTTTATTTTTCAGGGTTTTTTCTTTTCTCTTTTTTTCCTCTTTTTTTTTTCTTTTTTCCTTTCTTTTCCTTTCCTTTCCTTTCCCCTCAGTGAACTATTGTTCCTTTTCAGCTGTCCCTTGTTTCACTTGAATTGTCATTTCATATGTTGTTTTCTTATAAGTTCCCTTTTCACTGGAACTAATAAACATAGGCAGTCTAAATAAATCCAATATAAATTATCCACCCTGAAGTTGTGCTGCTGTGTGCAGATCTGCATGTTAATTTGTGTCACCACTTTTAAGATCAGTGCTATAGTTCTCTTTGTTTCCAGATATAAAAGAAACTTCATTCTGAAGGCAGAGGTCTGTCCATATCCTTCACTGCCACTGACAGCAAGAGACAAATGGACTAAATTTAGGATGAGATGCTATAGAAGAGGGTGAGCTGCAAGTCTTTCATGTGCTACATACCTGTGATCACAGGATATTTGTCTATAGATTTGATAAGGGCTCTGGGAGTCAGGGAAGAGAGCCGTTGTGAGCAAGACTAAACATGACACTGTGAAGGACTGAAAAAAATTGAGGGAGATGCCTATATGCAAGTGTATAAGAATTGTAAAGTTTTTATTCGAGTTTTATTATTGTTAATTAATTTCACATAATTTTGGGAGGGGAGATCAATCCCCTCATATATGATGTTTCCCAATAGTCCTGTTTTTCTCCTTTTAATTTTTAATGTCTGCATTTCTCCAGGCTAATCCATAGATCTTCTACATTTCAGATCTCACTTTCACTAATTTCTTATATTTTTCCCTTTAAAGATTGAGTAGCTCATTTTGCCTACTCTCAAAACCATTCAGGCATCATGGATTTGAAAATTTTCTTCAAACACTATGGGGTATGTGATCTGTGTAGGCACTACTGTGAAAGAAAAAAAGAAAGAAAAATGTAGTGGAATAAAAATGGGGGAGAGAGTGTGAAAACCATATATATGTTTGAACGGTTTTGAGAGTAGGCAAAATGAGCTACTCAATCTTTAAAGGGAAAATATAAGAAATTAGTGAAAGTGAGATCTAGAAATGTAGATCTATGGATTAGCCTGGAGAAATAAAGACATTAAAAATTAAAGGAAGAAAAACAGGACTATTGGGAAACATCAGTAAGAAAATGAGGATAAAATTAGATAAAGGTAACAAAGCCAATTGTGTCTGATTTTTTTCTTGAAAATTATTTATAGGAAAGAGTTGTATATTTTGGTTTTGATTTTTTAAAATTCATATTCTCTGTTTTAGGCTGGCAAAAGTTCTATTTTTTTTCCCCAAAAACCTGTCACAAACTTAGCTTGTGCCAGAAAGTAAATCTCAGAATTTTCTTGGATTCTCTTGCCACTCCAGTGTAGAGGGCTCAAAAACAAATTCAATAAAATGATTGTAACATATATTTCTCATGTCTAGATGTATTAAATTCTTACTTACATCAGGGAATATAGAGCAAAATGTAAAAAAGGAACCATTTGAAATCTGACTGTGCAAGATCTATCATGACACATTTTTATCTGAGATATAAAATAAACCCAGGATCCTGTCAGAGTTAATCAATCAGCCTATGAGTGGTGAATCATCAAAAAGGTTCAGTGACACACAAACAAATTCTGGACTCTGTCTGTATGCCAATCTATGGCTGTATGCTGATGAAAATCAACTGCTGTTAGAAGTATCGATTTCACTAAGCCAGAAATGGATGTTGCTAAGGTATTTTTATTTATAACTTAGTAATATAGTGTGTCACTCTTAACTAGGAGGGAACAATCTGTAGGGACCAAGAAAAAAGCATCTATCCAGATCTTACACTGATATATGGGCTAGATGATTATTTACAAATAGCAGAGTTGATCATGGTCATAATTTAATTTAAGCAGGAGAGTATCCCACATGTTTGGAATTCATGACCTGGTTGAACAATGGTGTGAACAACGAACAGCTCTTAATCTAAAGTGGCCTCAATTAATTGAAAATTTAGGCTATGAAAATCTTACCTTGCTTGGTGATAACACCCTTAGTCATGCTGGGTAGTTTACCTCCTAAACCAACAGCAGTATAGTTATGTTCATACATGCCATAGATTGTCTAATTAACTTGGTAATGGACTAACTGGGGACTCATACAGACATTCAGTTTCTCCTGGGAAAGTTGCTGCTATCCCAGGAGAAACCACAAGTGTACAGATGTTCAGGCTTTTTCTCTCAGAGTAAAAATGGCTGCTTCGGGAGAAAAATAACCTAGGAATAGCCAGGCTTAACCACTCCCAGGAGAGTTTCTCATGGGAGAGCAAATGTCTATACATGCCATGGCTTCTCTCATAAAAGAACATAGTCCTCCAGCACTCTTCCTGCCTCCTCCCCATCCCTACCCCCCACAAAGACTGTGTGTGGCTCCAGCAGGCAGCAGAACATGCCCCCTTCACAATCCCCACATTTTGCTGCAGCGAAACACAGGGCAGTCTGGGTCAGCCAGTCAGGGTTCTCCTGTGCACTGCTGCCATCTCTCAAAAGGTAGACTAAGGGAGCCTGCAAAGCAAACTGAAATGCCCAGTGTCAGCACTGTAAGCTGCCCACTCTTCAGGGCCTCAGCATGTGAATGTCTGTACATGTAACTTTGGGTAAGTTTTTCTGCTCCCAGATAATTTGAATGTGTTTAAATAGCCTGGCATTGCTATTCCTTCCCCTATGTTATTTTGGTATTTACCTTGTCCAAAGTGCTATTTGGATGTGGCTATTCTATTTCTAGATTAGAAAGCAGCTTGTCCAATGTAACACATCGTGCTTGATGGTGTCTGAGCAAGACATATTAAGTTTACTATGAAGATTTGGCCTTAGATACAATTCATAGACTTTTATACATGGTAGTAGTCCCAATCTCCTGATTTTCCTTATCATGGATGGACAAAAAAAGTGTATAGAAACCTTACTGGCTCTAAAGGAAAATTATAAAATATTGATTATGGCAATGTTTGTTCAAATAGTCTTTCAATCTCCTTTTCATTCAGTATAACAGATGATTTTAAAAGACCATCCATTAAAATGACACAACAAATTGTTCATGGTGTCACACTAGTTAACAAGTTGTAAAATAACTTGCATTTCAATCAGTAGATACAATACCCTTGTAGTGCTTATTCTATTCTATGAATTGTGCCTGGTCCCCATTTTGTATTCTCTTCATCTGTCATTATTTCTCCTTCAGATCAATCTTAAATAAGCTCTTGTTGTTGTTGTTCTGATACAATACAATTTGCCAGTTTTATCCTAAGCAAGTCTTACTACTAGGGTATAATGTTCTCCTGTAGTAGGTATTAGAGGTAGTATTTTATTGTAATGAATACAAAAGTGGTGCGGGATAAAGACTAGACTTTTTTTCTGTTTTTGCTCCCTGATTTTGAGACTAGCATTCAGCAGCATAAATTATTACCATATATGTCTTTCTAAGGCTATACCTGAACTAAGTAGGCTTGGTGGAACCTCTGGCTCTAGTGAACATGTATATTTCATTGTCCAGTTTTTTTTCTGAATTCCCATTTGTCAACCTGTTTGTATCAAATAAATCATTTGGTTCTATTGCTTAATGTTAGTCAAGCAACAGCACACCAATTTAGTGTTAATTATACAAAGAGTAACAAGTCTGTATGGTATTTGTGTGCATGTGCATGTGTGTGTGTGTACTGTTGTTGAGCTGTCTATATATGGAGCTGAACATATATACTGTCTATGAATGTTATAACTTTGTTTCAAAATTACTTTGATTCTGTAATAGCAGCAACATTTTGTGCTGCATTAGATAGCCACTTGAATATACACTTCCCTAAATTAAGATATTTTAAAATATGTATATATGTGTATATATTATTATAGATAACATGATAACAGACACCAAGGGTTTGGGATTCCTGAAACAAGCAAACTTGTCTTGTATTAAATTCTATTGAGTGTCATCATCTTACACCAGAATTAATGGATGGCTCTGGCTATTCTACTATTTGTAGAACAGCCTGAGCCAGGTTTTGCACAGTATACTTCTCTGGATAGCCATTTTTGAAATCACACTTCTGCTCACATTTTTTAAATTTAATTTCTTTTTCCTACCTTTAAAAAAATTCTGTAAATGTGAATAAGTAATAGAAAACTGTATTCATATTTTCAAATAATTAATCTAATGCTGTTTTAAGTTGTTCATGGAATTTTCTAGGTTATCCATTATTATAGTGTCTCATATCTGGATTTATAGAGCTAATCAGTTATTTTTCAACAATATATTTTCATGAAAACATCCCCATTTGTCAAAATTAAAGCTGCCCTGTATTTTTTGTGTTTAAAATGTTTTGGTAAAATGTTTCCTACCTGTCAAAATGACCTTGCTTCAACATTATTAAATTAAAAAGGTGCTTTTTCAATTCAAAGCATTTTTTTCATTTCAGAATTAAAACTATTATATAGAATTAAAATACTAAAAAAATCAAATCCAAAATTAAGTATCTTGGAAATATCAACCCAAAACTTCTTGAACAGTGCCATATGATTTTTTTATTATTGGTTGTGGGCTTTTTTATTTGTTTTTTTCATCTTGATTTGGTGATGAAACATATTCTTGAAATGTCAAAAATCACTTGTGTCAGGAAAAAACTGCAAGATGTCCCACTGTGAATTCAGTCAAAAGGTCTACCTGATACAATTTAGAGTAATTCTTATCAAGACTTTACTGATAGGAACCTTAATCCAAAAAGAGTTTAAATAACTTGTTCACTCCAGCTTTTCCTGGACAAATAGCAAGACACATAACAATATGAACTGGTAAAAATTCAGAATGTCTTTTATTATTTAGAGGAATTAAAAATGTAAGATGTGCATATGTAACAATGTCTACTTTACCATTGTTATATTGACACATAATCAGCATGTTTACTAGGGCTGTGCAAAGCTTCAGTCCCTGATTCAATTTGGTGGAGATTTGGCCCAATTCGGTGGTTGAATCTCTGAATCCAAATCAAATCAGGAGACCCTTTAATCTATCCGAATCAAATCTGAATGCTCCAAATTGATTCAGAGAGATTTGGAAAGATTCAACAATTTGGATGTAGACACAGCTTTAAATGTTTTTTCTACATACCTCGAGGTACCAGTCACAGCTTGTGTACTCTGCGATGGTGGGGCAGATGGAGTGTCCCAAAGGAGTGCAGGTGGGTCCCCAGTGCACTCAGCAGCAGACCCAGAAGTGGACCAGAAGCACTTCTGGTCCACTTCTGAGTCTGCCAGTGACCGCACTGCCCACCCCAACATGTCCCCTGGCTCAGTGACTGATGCCTCCTGGGTCTGGTGGGGTACTCAGGGTTCCCCTATGGCTTATTTCTGAGCCAGAAGGGTACAGGGGGACCCCCAGTGAACTCCCTGGCAGACCAGTCCACTTCTGGGTTCACCACAGAGCACACCAGGGGCCCCCTGCGCTCCTGTGGACACTCCATCTACCCCACCATTGCAGCATTCATGATCTGCACCTGGTACCTGTAGAATAAACATTTAAAGCTGTGTCTATGGCTAAATCACTGATTCTCTGAATCACCATTGAATCTTCAGATTCTGATTCATCTGAATTGAATCGGGGACAGTGATCCAAATCAACTAATTGAACCACTGTCCGCAATTTGGCCTGAATCCGAATCCAAATAGAATATGGCCTGTTTCACACACCCTTAAGGTTTACTCTATAACATATGAACATGAATCCTTATCCTACTGTGGCAGGGCACTGTTTGTGCCTGCCACTTTAAGACCTGCAGCCAGTAGGGGCCATGCAGTCAGCAGGTGCTTAATTGCAGCAGCCATTTTAGAGCCCTGGCTGCCCATATAAACAGGGCAGTTTGCTGCTGGCAGCCCAGGCAGCAACATTGCCTGGCTGGGAGACTTCTTGGATCACTCTGGAGGTAAGGGAGGAGCTGTAAGGGATGGTCTGGAGGCTCCTGGTCCTGAGCATGACCTAAAATTGCACCTTGCCAGGAGTGGGTGGCCTGGTGGGGCTTTCAGTGGAGCGGAAGGCCCCAGGAAATGCCAGGCCAGTTACCTCTCTGGTGAAGGTGGGTCAGGGCTCCTTAACCCCAGCTCCCACAACTGGGTGGATTAACCCCGAGTAGGGGACAGAAGGCAGACCCCAGGAGTAAGAGTGGGGCTAGAGGCTTGGAGGCCTGACCGAGAGTACCCTCAACTGGTCTGGGCTGGGACCAGGACCAGAATGGTCAAAAGGGCCAGGGGCCCATGGTGAGGGATGCCCAGAGCTTGGAGGGCCTGAGGTTCCTGACTGGCCTTGGAGGCAAGACCAGGGCCTGTGTGGCCAAAGGTCCCAGGAGGGGACCACGCCTGAGAAGGGAAAGAATTTCAGGGAGTGAAGCATCCCTGAATGAGGGGTAGGCTGCCTGAATGGAGGGATCGTGGAGGGGTCCTGATAGGAGGATTCTGGGGCCCAGCATGGGATCAGTGATGTTGATAACAGTTGGATGCCATCTGCGAGGCATGGGCTGCAGTGTAGGGGAGGTACGGAGCCGCAGATAGTGCCGCCTGGCATTGGGGCAAGAAATGGGCAGCCTCCCACTTAATTAACAACAAGTAATTAATTAACATCAAGGCATGGCGGGAGAGAAGGCAGGTGGTTAGCCCAGAAACAGGTGGGCGGGCCACAGGCAAATCAGCCCAGACAAGGCCCCCTATTATACCTACATTCTTGCAAAACTGCAAATCTCATAATATAGATCTAGCTTCAGATATAATGTGTTAGAGGTTTATGGAGTGACACTTTTTGGAGTAATGGGATTAAAATTTATTTATTCAACCTTAACTTATTAGCATCGCCAGAATTACTCGGAGGATGAATTTGGTTAGAGATCAGTATTCAATCACTACTAATTTCATAGCTAAGGTAAATTGTGTTGTGATTCTAGTTCAGAGTGCCTTGTTACATCTGCTAAATATATAGCAGAAACAGTTATCCTTTCACTGAAAGTCAGTGATATTTGAAGTACTTTTAGACTTGCACTGGAAAGAGCAGTCAAAACAAATAGTCTGAGAGAAATGTTAATAATGGGTTATCACTGACAATGCTTTCTACTAATGTCAGATATCACATAAAGGACAAAGACTATGTATTGCATGGCTATATGTAAAGTCAGTTTTGCCATCACTAAAAACTGGTTTGCAAAAAGGAAATGATAGGGCCAAGAAATAAAAGGTTTCTGGTGCATTTGTAATGGTGCTGCAGCATGCCACTAGGGCTGTGCTATAACACTAACAGTTTCCAGCTCACAAATAGCCTTAGATGAAGATCAACAGCAACAGAGTTCATGGTTTTACCAGAATATAATTCAAAATTATATTTAGCCCCAAACAATGACCATTTAAATACAGCATCTGAACCCACAGAGTAATACAACTTATACAACAGGCCACATCTGTCTGTTCTTAGGTAGACAGAAGTTTGACTGTACAGTGTATAGGCCTCATATTTAAGAACTTATTGTGTCATTCCTTTCCCAAGACACTGGCTGTATAAAAAAGTTCCTTCCTTTACATGTTACATACTTTCAGTTGTTCTTGGAAAAAAACATGACGTATTTCATAACTACCAGTATATGTTCAGTGTGTAGGTATTGTTTAATATTTTCCAAATATTTTTAATATTAATTTGTATTTTTAAATCAATAATACCCATAATGTAAACTAATATATTTATTGGTTTGGGGTGATACAATATTTTTCATATTTGCCAGGCTTATGAAGTCAAATGTTCATATTTTTTCTCAGAAGTATTTTTTCTGCTTTCAACAAGTAGAATAATGCCAAAGAGCTTTTTTTTCTTAATACATATAATAAAAACAAGAAAATCTCCCTTTTTTCCCCCTTATTTTTTATGGATAACATTGTGCTCTTCATTTTTATTGATTACAGAGTATATGTGATTGGTGAACATTTATGGTCATGGTTTCATAGTAATTTCATACTTTAGTGCCAGGTAAAAAAACAGTTTTCCTTTAATATACAGTGGGCACATCTACATGTACATATTAATGCAATGCAATAAACTCCTATGCTTATTTCACCAGTTTACTGCTCCTGGGCACACATTTACATGTGCACCTGGGATTGAAGCCTGTTGAGCCTGGGTCAGAGCATACCCGGCTGGCAGAGGGCCTAGCAGGAGTCAGCCTGCCAACCTGGGGATGCTCCCTCCGACTAACATGCTGTGGAAGGGCTGGCTGAGGCAAGAGGGTGCTTCAGTTTGGGGCTAACCAGCAGGCAGCCCCTGCACTGAAGCATCCTCATGCCCCAGTCAGCATGGGTCACATGTACACATGCACTGTTGTGGAGTAAATTAGTTTACTCCAGCCTAGTAGGGGTGCACATGTAGACATGCAAGATTTACTGTGCAACTAAGTCAACTGAACAGTAAACATTTTGTATAGACACACCCAGTGTGTATTATTAATGCTATGACCATTGCTTAAACATCTGGTTGTAAAAAGCCATGTATAGCTTTATTCAATGGGCTGTACATGTCTTGTATTCAACGTATTAGTTCAAGGAAAATTTGGGTGGGGTTGGAGATGGTTGCAAAATTTCTGATGGGGAAATTTTCCATCAGAAAATGCCAATTCAATAAAAATAAATATATTTTAAGGATCATATTCATTTCATTAACATTTTCAATAGGATTTTTTTTATCAAAACAAAATGATTTGTGTACTAAAACTGGAATATTTTGACTATATTGCTACAACTCATAATATTAAAACCTGTAATACAGTTGAAATTATATGCTATGTTAAGAATTATAATATAAAGTCTAAATAAAATATTTTGACCTTATTAAAAATAAATGCCCCTTTGATATTTCCAAATAATATTTCATTTATTTTGCTTCACAGAAAATGTCAATATTTTGACTTCTTGTTTCACTTTGAAATGAGCAAAGTCATTTTATATAAATAACTTTTGTAATTGTCCAAAGAACAGAAGTTCCAATTTTTGACCAACTTTTTTGGAGTATAGCCTGAGGAAGTCAAAAGGCAGGCTCTTTGACCCAAATTGGGATGTGCAGAAATAAGTCAATCTGCTGTCTTGGTCATACTTTTTTCTTCAAGTAAAAGTTCAACTACCTGAAAAAAAAATTGTAATAACTCCATTTAAGGTTGACAATGAGCAATTATGCTTATACATGCACCAGTGTGGGATCTTACACTGCAATTCAAACAGTATTAAATATCTGTATTTCCTCTATTTTAAGAAGTTTCTCCTAGTTCCTATTCATAGATGTGAGGCTATTCTACTCTTTCCACTGAGAAAATTCTCTATTTTAGTTCATGGATGTCAAACATATGGTCCACAGAACTACTTCTTCCAAGCTGGGCCCAGAAATTCAGAAGCAGGATGAGCAGGGTTCAGGGCTATGGGGCCCTGTGTTTGTTCACTCCACCACTGCTAGGTCTAAATCAGGCCCTCAAGGGGTGCATCCAGATAAGCACGCACATGCCTCTTGCAGCATCTCAAACCCCTTTGAGATGCTGAAGAGGCATGTGCGGGAATGAAAAAATGTTCCCTGTGCTGTAAGTTTTCAGTGTGGGGACAAAATGAAACCCCTGGATATCCAAGGGTAAAAAAAAAAAAAAAAAAAAAAATGCTCCACAGAACAGTGGGTCAAGGCACAGTCCCAGACTATGCTTAGAGCCAGTATAGGAGTCAGTCCTCTGGGAGTGATGCTATGGTTTCTGGCCAGAACATCTCTGTGGTGCTCCTGCTGCCCCAGCTCTGTCAAATGTAAGTTAGAGGAGTGGCGGGAGGATGTTGGGGGGGTGTTGGGAGCGGAGGGGGTTGTTGCAGCCTATGG
>NW_005841984.1:1620510-1627946 GCF_000455745.1 Alligator sinensis
GGGGAGGGGAGGGGTAAGTCGGGGGGGTGTGGGGAGTGGCAGGGGAGGATGTTCCAGTGGGTGGGTACTAGAGGGGCTTGAGCAGGGGCTGCCACACACTTTCCCCCGCAACCAGGCCCCTGCGGCACTGGTGGCAGCAGGTAGTGTGGCTATGGCTCTGCTGCAGGTATAGTGGGCAGTGACGAGGCACTGTGTGACCCAGACTCCTACATGCTGAATGGACCCAGCCTGGCCTGCTAGTGCTTGGCCTTCTAGATTCATAGATTCATAGATGTTAGGGTCAGAAGGGACCTCAATAGATCATAGAGTCTGACCCCCTGCATAGGCAGGAAAGTGTACTGGGTTCAGATGACCCCAGCCAGATGCCTATCTAACCTCCTCTTGAAGACCCCCAGGGTAGGGGAGAGCACCACTTCACTTGGAAGCCCATTTCAGATTTTGGTCACTCTAACTGTGAAGTTCTTCCTAATGTCCAGTCTAAATCTGCTCACTGCTAGCTTATGACCATTATTTCTTGTAACCCCCAGGGGTGCCTTGGTGAGTAAAGCCTCACCAACTCCCTTCTGCACCCCCATGATGAATTTATAGGCAGCCACAAGGTTGCCTCTCAACCTTCTCTTATGGAAGTTAAAGAGGTCCGGGTGCCCTAATCTCTCTTCATAGGGCTTGGCCTGCAAGCCCTTAACCATATGAGTGGCCTTTCTCTGGACCCTCTCCAGGTTATCCACATCTCTTTTAAAGTGTGTTGCCCAAAACTGGATGCAGTACTCCAACTGCGGTCTGACCAGCGCCCGATAGAGGGGAAGTATCACCTCCTTGGTTCTGTTTGTCATGCATCTGCTGATGCATGATAAAGTGCAGTTAGCTTTGTTGATGACTTCATCACACTGATGAGCCATGTTCATCTTGGAGTCCACTAGGACTCCGAGATCCCTTTCCGCTTCCGTGCTGCCGAGCAGGTCATTTCCTAGGCAGTAGGTGTGCTGGACATTTTTCCTCCCTAGGTGCAGCACTTTGCATTTCTCTTTGTTGAATTGCATTCTCTTGTTTTCTGCCCATTTGTCCAACCTGTCCAGGTCTGCTTGTAGTTGTTCCCTGCCCTACAGTGTGTCCACTTCTCCCCACAGTTTTGTATCATCCTCAAACTTGGACACAGTACACTTCACTCCCTCGTCCAAGTCACTGATGAAGGACCGAGCCCTGCAGGACCCCACTGCCCACGTCCTTCCAGGTTGATACTGACCCATCCACCACCACTCTCTGGGTACAAACCCACTAGCCAATTTGCCACCCACCAGACTGTGTAATCATCCAAGTCACAACCTCTTAATTTGTTCACCGGTATGGGGTGGGATATCATATCGAAGGCCTTCCTGAAGTCTAAGTAAATGATATCTAACCCTACTCCTGCGTCCAGGTGTTTTGTAACCTGGTCATAAAAAGTGACTAGATTACTCATGCATGATCTACCTGCTATGAATTCATGTTGGTTTTCCCTCAGCATAATTTTTCCTGCTGGGCGCTTGGATGGGCTGGGCCAGGTCCATTCAGCATGTAGGAGTCTGGGTCACACAGTGCTGTGTCACTGCCTGCTATGCCTGCAGCAGAGCCACAGCCATGCTACCTGCTGCTGCCAGTGTGCGGGGGCCGGGTGGGGGGACAGGTGTGTGGCAGCCCTAGAGCCGTCCCCGGGTGTGCAGGGCCCAGGGCATAGTAGCCTGTGTGGGGCTGTGGGGTGGTGAGGGGAGGTCAAGTGGCCATAGCAGCCATGGTGAAGCTGGCAGCGTGTGGCGGGACCCGGCCCAGGCCAGTGCGGCTCATTAGTCCTGCTTTGCACTGGAGCGGTCACATGGCTCTGGGAGGCATGCACAGGAGCCATGCGCAACCCAGAGCCAGTGCAAAGCTGGACTAGCAAGCCACATTGCACTGGATCCTGCCATGCGCCACCTCTCCACAGGCACAGTGGGGCAAGCAATGCTGCTGCAAGGAGGCAAGGCCCAGCAAGGCACACAGGGGCAGCGCACCAAGCTGAACTCGGTCCTGCTGGCACTGGGGCTGCTCGTCCTGCCAGGCTGGGTCAGTCCCACAGTACGCAGTCCCTGTACACTGCACAAGGACCTGTCACCATTGGATCAGCCTGGCCTGGCAGCACGAGCAGCCTCAATGCCGGCAGGACCCAGGTTGGCTTGGCACGCTGTCCCTGTGCACCATACCAGGTCCTGCCACCATGGAACCAGCCCAGCCTGACAGCACGAGTGGCCCCTGTGCTAGGAAGACCTGACTTGGTTGGGAGCACTGTCCCTGAGAGCTGGCAGCTGACAGCAGCAGGGTCAGAATGCCATACTCCGACCGCTGCTGCAGGAGGTAAATTACAGGCCCTGCACTGGGGGGCTGTGGCCCTGCATGGTGCCTGGGACCCTGTGCAGGGGGGGCAGTGGCTCTGTAGGGTACCTGGGACCCTGTGCAGGATGGGGGGCTGTAGCCCTGCAGGGGGAAGCAGGGGATCTGTGGGAGATGGGGGATGTGGCCCTCCAGGGGGGAGCTGGGGCCCTGCAAGGGGGGGCAGTCCATGTGCTGTGGGGGGGGTGCACCACTCCTGCACAGTCCCCCTGAAAGGTCCCCACACCCACACTCCCCCCCAAATTGCCCCACACCTATCCACATCCCTCCACACAAACCCACACACCCACCTGTCTTCCCCCACACCCCTTCTCACCTCCTTCTTGCAAATACCACATCCCCCCCATCATACACCCATCATGTGTGATACCAATTGGTCGAGCCCCAGGAGCTCCTGTCTATTTGTATCTTCTGAAGATCGTGGGCCTTAAGGCCCAGCTAGTTACCTAATAGCCCCCACTATTATGTGGGGCCAAAGTTTGAAAGATACAACTATTTTTTTTTTTTTTTTTGTGGGACAACTAAGGAAGAAAAAGGTAGGAGTGATATGGGGTTATAGGTTCAAAATATGAAAAGAAGTTTGCTGGAGGGGGACACCAAGTAGAGCCCCCCAGGCTGTACCCACCTGCCTCAAAGGCATCCAAGGATCCTGTGGACACTGCCCACTGGTACACTGCCCAGAAACATGCACAGACAAGTGAAAGGAAAGTGGCCCCACAGTCCCCAGGAGCTCCTGAGAGCAAGTAGCCCTGAGCTGCTTGTTAGGACAGGTTTTAATACTGATGGGGCCAGGACAGGGCAACTTTTTATACTGCTGGGGACAGCACAGGTGCTGGCCCTAGACTCTAGCTCCCCCTGGCTGCAGATCCAGGAGGAGCCAGGCAGGGTTACTTTGCCCCAAGTGGTACAATTTGCCTCACACCAAAGTGCTGGTCCAGTCACATGTGCTGAGGCAGAAAGCCCCAGTTCAAATTTGCACTGCTTCTATTTGAGCTGCTACAAGTGCATGTGCTTGCGTGTGTGGATGCACCCAAGGAGTTCCACAGTCTGGATCTGGCTTGCGGGTTGGAGGAGTCAAAGTGAGTTTGACACACCTGTTCTAGCTTGAATATACTGTATAATTCCTTGACTTCAGACTGAATCTTTATATCCAGATTAGGAAAATGTATCTATTTTGAACTACGTTTTTGTAATCTAATCAACAATGGTGATGATCAGGCTAACAAATTTAATCACATAAGTGACACTGTCAAAAATTCCTTCTAAAGTGCTTGAAATTTAAGCAAACTTTGTTCTGTCATTAATCTCATGAGAAAGATAACTTTTTATCCTAAAGGTTCATTTAAATCCCTAATTAAGTCATGTGATATGTATTTAAAGGTTGTATAACAAGCCAGTTTGGCACCTAGGGCAAACTCTGTGGGAGACTGTGGTGGGGTGGGGCACATGTGGTTCTGGAAGTGTGGGGGCAGGTGGGAGAGGTGCAGGTTCTGGGAGTTAGGGAGGTGCAGGAGGGGGAGTCTGCACACTTGATGCATTGCCATGGCAGGATGGGGTGCAATTTTGGCATGCTTCCCAACTTGATGCCCAGGATGTGTTCCCCTCTTGCCCACCCTGAGTTGCACTGCTGGTAATTAAACTGTCCATCAATTACAATACAATATTACAATTATAATATTAGATAAATACAAAATTGTACCTATCAGTTGTTCTTGACTGAGGTGTGTCTTTTCATTTTTAGACCCATACATTCCTCTTCTCACTGACAGCTCCTTCTCTGCTGAGAGAATTCTTTGTAGCTGTAAACTAAAGGAATGATCTAATCACTAAGTATCCTTCTCTAGTGTTTGGTGTTGTGATGCTCACTGTGGTTCTTTTATGCAAATTGAAAATGCCCTATTTTTCCTTCATGCTTGCTAGGTTAGAAGCTTAACTCCTTTTAGTCATCTGAAGCAATGTATATGAAAGTCAGGAAAGATGCACTTGGATTAAATTCAGTTGTCATTTTGATCCATCTCTCATTACAAAACTATCTGCTACCAACCAGTTAAACTTCTGAAATGTATAACCTTAAGAAACAGCTACAATGAAAGAATATGTTTAATTATTAACTTCAGGAAACTTATACATAAGGGCATGATGAATCAATAAAGTTAGCAGAATTTTTTTTTCATATTTTATCTATTTTCACTCTACCTGTATATGGGGGAAAAATACTAGCTTACAAAATGTTGATTGTCAGCAACTTCAGCTCTGTGTCAGGGCCTGAGTATTTTGTGGGAAATGCTCAGAATTTAGAAAATTTTTGCTCGCTTTTTATCATTAAACATTTTTTATATGAAATTATAATCTAATTATCAGACTGCACCTTGTTCAGATGAAGAGTTGTAATGATTTGCCAAAGTTACTTCTTTCCCCTCCTTCTCATCAGCACATTTGTCTAACCTAGTTTTTCTGTTCACTTTTTAACAATTAGCAACTTAACGTAATACCCAAAGTGCATATTAAGCTGTTAGGACACATACAGTTATTATCTCTTACTTTTTGTATTGTGGATAATTTCTTTCCTATTTAGCAAGCTCCAATGCAAGCCATAAAGAATGCTGAGTCTGCTAATCTGGCTGCTGGGTCATGTCTCTCTTTCTTCTTGTTTTTCAATTAAACAGTTGATATTCTGAAATGTGACTACTCATTATATGAGTAGGTGAGATGGGAATTTGTTTCTTTTAAGATATATAACACATTTAATAGGATGATCATCTCCCTATTCCTTTCCTTTATGTTAAATGCATTTATTTCTGTTATTTTTTTCTGTGAAAATTAAACTTCCCTATCTTCAATGACCAGGCTTTTTAACATTAGCTTAGGTTTCCATATATATGGCATCAATCTATTTTTTTTTTTTGCCTAAGTATCCTTATGTTCTGTATGCCTAATATCTTCACTTTTCATCTTTCATCTTAACTTATGTTAGATACCTAGGTTTCCTGTGTATAGGAAGAGGCACATAGGAAGAGATGAATGCTTAAGAACTGGATTTACAAATGCAAATATTCTGAGCTATGAGCTATCTAAGTTAGTGGATAGGAAATGCTGAGAAGAAGGGGGTGTCTTGAGACATACTCTTCTCTGGGATTTATGTTACTGACTCTGGGTTCCCTGTCAGGCTTCCCAATCCTAAAACTACTCCAAGAATTTGGCAGGACAGTTCCTCTGTGGACCTAGTTCATATTATAGTATAACTTTATGTTACAAACATTTACCAATTGCTCAAATCAAGAGTGAGACCTTATAAAGGGGGATAAGGCAAAACACAGCATTTATTGATGACATGAATTAGACATAGAGGTTCGGACACACCACTCATATAGACACACAGAGATTATCATGTACATCATTACACACAGGCACACACAAACACAAAACAACCATTCCATTCAGACATTATAGTTACCAGCAGCAGTTGTTCAATAATAGCACTGGGTGGCCAGCCCAGGCCTTATTGAGAGAAGATGCAGATAGCAGGTAGGGTGTTTATTATGAGAGAAAGATCATGTAGATAACAGCTTGGAGCAGGGTGAAACAGATGTATCTGTGCTCCAATGAAACAGCAGTTGAGAGAGAGAGAGACTCACCCAAATTGGCATTTTTGAAGTCTTCTTTTATAGGGATTGGCATCCTTTGTTTCAGTACTTTGGGGTTTTTCCATACCCAGCTTCTGTTTTTGCAGTTGTTCTTCATTTGTCTTCCGCTTATCTCAGCCCAAGGTCAGTTTGGTCATCAAAGTTCATATCTCAGCCTTGGAGTGTCCTTGCTGCCCATCTGGCAGGATGGGCGCATTCCTCCTCCTCGTTATCTTCTTTGTGCCCTAGGCCTAAAAGGGATTCTTCAGCCATTCATTAATTAGTTTACTGACTGGTAACTTACATTTGGCGCCTTGTTGCTTACATAAACAGTTAAATCTTTTCTCCCATCTCTATGCCATTCTCTCACCATTCATCCTTTCACAAAGATTTATTCAAAAAACGGCATACAGAGTTCATTCACTTATGTCAAGCAAAGAATACAAAATGGAGTTTTCAAGTTACTTACAGGACAAAACTAACATGGTTAAATTTCAGTACTATTATACTTTATGTTAACATCAGCTACATTAGTTCAGTTCACGCTACATTTATAACTTTTGATGACCGGTATTATGTTGAAAGTAAATACTAATTATTTATTGTGTTGATAGTAAAGTGAAATGTGCTGACATCCATATTAATTAAACTTGCTTTGAAATGCAGAAACAAATATGATTCTTAAAATATTAACAATAGCTATTGATATATTAGCCTAAAATACTAATACTACCGTTGCTGAAACACCTTCCCCCAAATTAAGAACAGATGGAAAGAACAGATCATGCATCTATGTTTTTTAGATTATGACTTGGACTATGGATTTATGTAAGGAAATTATAATGCTATTTAGAACAGTGGTTTTCAACCTTTTAGATGCTGTGCACCCCTCAGAAAATGCCAGCTCTTAGCTTTTACTCATCTCTTGACTACAGAAAAAAATATAAAGAAATATTTATGTTACAGAGAACTCACAGGGTGTGTCCAGATGAGTCTGCACGTGCCTCTTGCAGCATCTCAAACTCCTCTGAGATACTGCAGGAGGCACATGCAGGAACGACAAAATGTTCCCCATGCTGCAAATTTGCAGCATGGGGGCAAATTTAGACCCCTGGACATCCAGGGGTCAAAAAACCCCACAGGCAAAACAAGTGGGGCGGGCAACCGGAGGTTGGGTCCTCCGTAGAGAAGCTCTGGCTGCCAAAGTATCTCTATGATTAGCCCTCACCCTGGTGCTGAAACATGCCAGCAGCATGGAGTTGGACCCAGGCTGCAGTGCTGGTAAATAAGGGGCCGGGGGGTCTGGAGGAGGGGGGAGGGGACCATAGGGGCCCTGCCCATTCCCCCAGCTCTCTGAATCCCTGCCCCACCCAGCCCCAGCCCACACCTGACCCTGAACCCCCTCATCCCTTT
>NW_005841984.1:1628421-1628970 GCF_000455745.1 Alligator sinensis
GGGGCAGCCATTGCGGGGGTCTGGGGCAGGGTGGCTGCAGGAGCCAGCAAGGGATGGGGCCAGGTGGGGCAGCAATCCAGGGGGGTGGGGCACATGGGCCCTGCAGGAGGGATAGCCCTTGTGGGTGGGCCCCTGTGAGGGGGCTGTAACCCCTGTGGGGGGCAGCAAAAGGTATATTCATGTATACATGAAACGTGTGTTTAGAATTCACTTTATTATGAAAGAGAAACTGGTAGGCTTCCAAATTGCTTTCACACTGTAGATATGTCAATTATACATTGCCCAACTGATCTGTGTGTGTGTGTGTGTGTGTGTGTGTGTGTGTGTGTGTGTGTGTGTGTGTTATATATCATATATATATAGTGATCTTTTGTTTTAATTGTGGAGGAACACGGATTTGGGGGTATTTTACACAGTGACTTTGGGATTTTTTTATCAGGGATTTTTCAGTTTTCCAATAGTGAACACCAGAATTCCTGCTAGGGAGGCCAGTGGCAGGACCCTGCCTGCTCAGAGCTGGCACCTTGGACCCAGCTGGCTGTGGCTGAC
>NW_005841984.1:1629160-1649470 GCF_000455745.1 Alligator sinensis
CGGATGCCTCTACTGACTGTGCAATCCCCATCCAGGTTTGGCAGGTGCACAGCAGGTCACAGCCAGGCAGCAGCCCCCCACTGCCAGACTGCTGCTGTGGGTAAAGGCTGCAGGAAACTCTCAGGGCTGTTTCAGCAGTCCAGCTGGCACAAGGGGTACTGTCCCCATGTACCAATTAGCAGGGACCCAGAAGCTCCTGAGAGTGAGTAGCCCTGAGCTACTTGCCAGGACAGCTTTTTGTACTGCTGGGGACAGCACAGGTGCTGGCTCCAGGCTTTAGCTTACCCTAGTGGCAGATCTGGGAGGAGCCAAGCAGGGTTATTTTGCCTCAAGTGGCACAATTTGCTCCACAACAAAATGCATATCCAAGCATGTGCACTGAGGCATAAAGCCTGGACTCAAATTTGCACCACTTCTATTTGAGATGCTGCAAGAGCACGTGCTTGCATGTGTGGATGCACCCACAAAGACCACAACAGTTTTTAGAATGTTCTTGTAACTATGGATTCCTTTTTAAAATTTCTGTATTTAGCTTGTGAATCTATGTGTTTATCTTATGATGTTGGAGTAAGTGGTATTCCCTGTCTATTTATTAGGGCTGTGCAACACAGCACCGTTCCATTTTGACTTGCCTTTTGATGTTTCAACAGAACAGTGTTTTGAATTTTGTTTCAATTCAAAATCACTGTTCCATTTCATTTCATTGAAACACTTTTACCATTTTGATGCTGCTTCGACATTTTGCCCATAGGCTATAATGGGGAAGCTCAAAACAGCCTATAACTTTGTCATTTGTGGCCTGATTTGGATGAAACATGTGGAAATGGTAGCCCCTGCAGAGGCTACAAAGCCTGACAAGTTTTAAGGAGATAGGTGCAGGGGTTTGGGGTGACTTATCCCAGGCTGAAAGTTGGTTCTCAATGGTCAGTCAGGGTCTCCTTCAGCTTGGTGTTGTCCAGAGGGGCTTACGAGCAGGGCCTCTGGGGTGGATAGGCAGCGTGACATGGAGCTGGCCTGGTTAGATAGAAATGGCATTCCCGCTGGGTCTGTCTTCACTGCCCCTTTTTAAAGGGGCAGACCTTGTGTGACCCTAATGACAGGAGGCATGCCCAGGCAAGGGTCAGCCCCTGGTGTACTGAGCATGAGTGCTCCATACAGGGATGTGCAGTTTGAGGTGTCTGTAATAGTGGGGTACAATGGTAGGGTTGCTTGTTCTGCAGGGTCTTTTGTCTTTCAAATGCTGGGCTCTTGTCTCTGTTCCTGGGTGAGGTCCATGTTTCCTGGCCTATTAATGTAAAGTGATGGCCCAGTCGTTACAGGCCATTCAGTAGAGGCCTGCTACCATTGTATTTCAATCATTCCCAATCACTCCCATTCATCCAGGAACCAATTTACATGGGAGGGATACATGACTCATACAGTTGCAACACAGGGGATGCCTGGGCAGAGGACACAAGATGGAGGCTTGACATACAAAATGGAAACTTGACATGGCTTATGCTAACTTACGTATATAGGCCTAAAACAGTAATGACACAATATAAAAGCAGTACAAACATAATAATTATTACCGATAAATCAGTGGGTATCGATATCAAAATAGCAGGGAACTTATTTGCAAAGAGAGGAGAGAAAAATAAAACTTACTACCCATAATAAAATGTTAAAGCTTATGCTATATCTTAGCTTAATTATAATTATCTATAGGGAACAGAGAGGGAGAGGAAAAGTCAGAAATAGTTGGAGGAGGGAATATATATGAGAAAGATAGAGAGAAACTGGGGCGTTATGTTACATACTAAGTTATTATAATGTCCTTGGAAATTAACAAGCCTAATCCTAAAATAAAAGCCATTATAAAAATAATTGTTCCAAAGAGACTGCAGTAATTCAGTCTTAAAGAAGGAATGCTGAGTTGCCCAGCCCTAGCATGGGCTTCAGACCTGTCCAGTAGGGGTGTGTGAAATGGGCCATATTCAATTCAGATTCAGCCTGAATCAGGGACAATGATTTGATTAGTTGATTTGAATCACTGTCCCGATTCAATTCAGCCAAATCTAAATTTGAAGATTCGATGCTGATTCAGAAAATCAGCACTTTGGCCATAGACACAGCTTTAAATGTTTTTTATACATACCTTGAGGTACGAAGTGCAGCTCATGAATGCTGCAATGGTGGGGCAGATGGAGCATCCTACTGGAGCGTGGGGCAGGGGGTTCCCTGCATGCTTGGTGGTGAACCTAGAAGTGGACCGGAAATACTTCTGGTCAGCGATTGACTGCAGGGGGACCTGGGTGCCCCCCCCCAGACCCAGGAGCCACCAGTCGCTGAGCTGGGGGGCAGGAGCGGAGTCCCCCCACACTCCCTGGTGGACCCAGAAGTACTTCTGGTCCACTTTCAGGTCTGCCAAGCGTGCTGGGGAAAACCCTGCACTCCCGTGCGATGTGCCATCTGCCCCAGCATCTCAGCATTCACAAGCTGGCTGGTACCTTGAGGTATGTAGAAAAAACATTTAAAGCTGTGTCTAAGTCCAAATCATTAAATCTTTCTAAATCTCTCCGAATCGATTCAGAGTGTTACTATTCGATTCAGAGAGATTAAAGTGTCTCCTGATTCGATTCAGAGATTTGGCTACCAAACAGGGCAGAATCTCTGCCAAATTGAATCAGTGACCAAAGCTTCATGCAGCCCTACTGTCCAGTAGCTTAAATAGTGGAGGGGTAACAAATATGGTGTATCACTCTTTTTCTCAGGCTTTGGATCTTACAAATTCATACAATGCTTGAACACCCTCTGGGCAAGTATACAAACAATATAGTTTTGTCTACAACAAAATATTTTTGTTTTCCATCAGCACTACAACTGCTTCAGTTTTAGCAGTGTGTAAGGGTTAGAATAGAGCAAGGTACATTTGTCCATCTTTCTCAGAAAATACTGAAGCTACATTAGCACTTTCATTGGTCCTACCAGCAGTACAACAGTACCATTATTGGGATAACATTTTCTAATTTATGGATAGCACTTTTAGGGAAAGAACTTCTACAGTTTTCTTCATTGTGTTATATAGCAGGATGTGAAGTATTCTTTCGTGGATTGTCTTTTACTGAAACAGAACTTGAACAGAAATGTAACTTTTTCACCAATTTCTGCATTAGAGCTGTTTAGGAATTTTCTGACCAAATAGTTTTGATTAACTTCCAAGAAAACAGCATAGCTCTGATGGAAATCCATTTGGCTTCCTGCCAGCTCCCATGGCAGGCTTCTGGGACCCCTGTTTTAGAGATCATGGTTCCAGGGTAGCACTGCCATACTGGCATCCTCAGGGATGGAATCCATATGACTTCCAAGATCTGCAGTTCTGGAGAAGCTCTACCACATGAGTTGAGGAACATTAAGATCATTTTATTTCCTTATACTCTGTTCTAAACCATCTGGAAATTATCTGTTCTGCAAAGAATACTGCATTCTAAATATACTGTGTACTGTCATTGGTCATTTTTGGGGTGGTTAGTTTTATTTTGGTGCCTTTGCTTGAACATTATGCATCTGTGAAGCTGCCATTCAAACTGGTGATGTATTGTCAAGCTCTATTCTTATTGTTGTATTCTCTGTGGTTGGAATGAAGTAAACACCTTGGCTATGCCAGCAAAAAAACTGGCTGGTGTCCACAGCTTTTATTGTTTGACTATGAGTGAAATGCAACATATTGGTGGGCTCCCAATGGGTTGCATGATGAGCACACATAAACAGCAGCAGAAGCTGTTTCTTAGTGACCAGCACCAGTTCTATAGTACCTGACCTATCTGCATATACAAGTGCATGTTAGGTTATGTTTTCCATTAGTCCTTTTTAAGACTTTTCTTTTCTATTAGTTAGGGAGTCGGTGATTCAGATAGATCAATTTTTATAAGTCTTTATTTTGCTTTTTTACTGTTGTTAATAACAGCAGTAGTTGTATTGAGGTAGTGGGTAGAGACCATGAGAGATTGAAGGCAGAAGACTGCAGTGAATACAAGTATGTGTGTATTACAAAAGACAACCCTAGTTCTGTACATTATTTTGGATTATCTTTAGTGATGGCATCCCATAAACTATAAACCCCACTAACAATATTTTTTCTTACTTGTTTTCTTTAAGAGTACAGTGTTCTGAAGAAAATATCTCAAATGTAAAGCTTTAGCATTTTTGACCTTGGCAGGCCCTATGAGGATGTAACAATTAAAAAAAAAAACATCCTTACTTGTATAAGCTGATTATGTTCAGTAAAGTTGGCATTTAAAAATCATTTATAATCACAATTGGAGGTGATTTCTCTCATGACTCTTGGCAAAGACTTTTCTTAACCCAGTGTTGCTTGTACATAATATGCAGCTAGCTTCAGACGGAGCAAAATTCCTGTCAACTGAACAGAAATTTTTAATTTGTGAGGGGATAAACAGTTCTAAGTGTAGGCCAGACCCAGTGGCTGCCCAGAAGTAACTCTTCAGAGGTTTAGGATGATGTGAGCTCTGCATGAATAAACTTGATAGAAAATATCTTTGAATAAGCCGAGTTCATCTTACAAAATGATGATTTATATTTTGTGTGAAATTCTAGTTTTGCATGAAACTGAAAAGATCATACTAAATCTTTATCTGAAAATCCATGTATTTTTCAGGGGGATATACAAATTCATAATCTTTAGAACAGATTTTACAGAAAATGAATACATGTAGTCATCTAGCAACAGCTCTATATGGGGTAGAAGCAGCCCAGACACACACAGAAAAGCATCAAGAAAATACAATTAAAATAAAACAAATTTATCTTCCTCCAGGCTCAGTGGCAGCTTTCCTTCCCTCCAATGTCCCCCTCCCTTACCTACCATGACCTTTCAGTAATCTAGAAATGAGGAGAGCTCCAGAGCTGTTCCTGCCCTCCTCCAGCCAGGTTACATGTGGATCTAGACTCAGCTGCCGACAGCAACAGTGGCCGTGTGCAGGTTCCCTGTTTCTGCATCTGCTGCCAGGCTGGTGGGGAGCTCCCAGGCAGGGAAGGGGGAACCCATCTGCTGCTGCGTGGCTCTGAGCTCCAGCTGATGTGGCTCTGAGCTCCCCCACACCCAAGTCAGTTGGAGACAGTGAAGGAAAGGGAAAGAATAGCAGGGGAGGGAAGGTGTTGCTGAGCATAGAAAGGAAAGAAGGGAGGACTTACCTGCTTAGGAGACTTAAACAAGTTCCTATCTGCTGCTCCCACAGTATGGTCCAAAAGCTGGATGCAGCCACAACATTGCACCTGCACTGGATCTGCCCCTGCCATCTGTTAATCTGTTTATAAATACATACCTACTCATTCAGACTTGAGCGTTAAAGATATAATGTTAACCCTGGTTATAGTCGTGGGCTGTTTTTAATTGCACTATCCCACAGGGCCATTTACATACAGGTGAACCTTTCTTTTTTTTTTTTTGTTTTGGCCAGCTTATTTTGTGATAGGGCTGTAGAGGCTAAAAATTGTGAGAACTTCTCAGATCTGAACAGTTTAGATATAATCACTCTCCTAGCTTTGGGAATAGGATACCAAATTCTGAGCTGCTTCATCCTTTTAAATATTTATCATGTTCCCTGATATCCTACGCCTCCTATTCAAGCTAGCTTATAACTTAGATTCATAGATATTTGGGTTTGAAGGGACCTTAGCAGGTCATCGAGTCCAACCCCCTGCCCTGGGCAGGAAAGATCACTGGGGTCAGACAATCCCAGCCAGGTGTATGTTTAGCCTCTACTTAAAGACCTGGAAGGCAGGGGGAGAACCACCTCCCTTGGCATGCTGCTCCAGATTTTGGCAACTTTACTGTAAAGAAGTTCTTCCTTATGTCTAACCTAAATCTGCTTTCCATCAGTTTGTGGTTGTTGTTCCTAGTTACCCTATGGAGTGCCCTGGTAAACAGCATCTCCTATTCCTTGCCGTCCCCCCTCTGATGAATTTGTAGGTGGCCACAAGATCAACTTTCAGCCTTTGCTTCCGGAGGCTGAAGAGATCCAGGGCTCTTAATCTCTCCTCATAGGGCTTTGCCTGAAGGCCCCTAACCATATGAGTGGCCCTCCTTTGAACCCTCTCAAAGTTGTTCACATCGCTCTTGAAGTGTGTGCCCAAAACTGGACACAGTACTCCAACTGCGGCCTGATGAATGCTACATAAAGGGGAAGTATCCCCTCCCTGGACCTGTTTGTCATGCACCTGCTAATGCATGATAAAATACAGTTAGCCCTACTGATCACATCGTTACATTGATTACTCATGTTCAACTTGATAAATCCATGTCTAAAGCCTGGTCATCCACCTTGTTTTTATGGCATGCAGAGAGTACTACACCTCTACCATCTTTTCTGCTTTGCACTTAAGCAGACAAACCGCTAGGACTGTGTCTGTTTTCATCCTCTATGCAAGACTTTACAGAGTAGAGAAATATCCTTTAATTTTCCTTCCCCTTATACATTGGGTCATGAGTTAGGGAGGAAATAATTTATTGTGAATTTATTATCAATTTATTTTATACTTATTTGACTGTATTTTACATTTATGAATTCATTTTTATGATTTTTGACAGAAAATATAAGAAACAAATATTTAATAAATGTAATAGAAGAATAGCAAAGGTGAAGCATACATTTTTGGAAAACTGCTTTATTTTGTAACAAAAATCATAGTGACACTTTGAACAGTATCTTAATTTTTCATGTTGGTAAAACTGAGCTACTGGTAAATGGCTGAAAAGCTGATATATGAAAACAAGAACATTGACACATTCCTCTTCATTGGAGTTTTAAAGAATAATATCACTTACACAGATGTTGCATTGCAATAGAAACAAATATTTCATAAACTGCAGTTGAAGTCTGACCTCATTTCAAAACATCGTCTCTTCATTTTTCAGGTTAGAGTGTAGCTGCTAAAATGAAATATTTCCCCACTTCCAGGTATGTTTCTGTTTGAGGCTTGTATTGTATAAGCTAATGTTTCCTTGATATTTTAATATTAAAAGTGTAAATTGGTAGAAATGTTTTAGAATGTGCATCAAGTTTGTCAGAACATGTACTCTTCTTCTATAACACTTGTGTAAGTATAAAGGGTGTATTTGGTAGCCATGTTGGTCTGAGACAAAATAAATGCAAAATTCTAGAACTGTTGGTTCAGAGACAATTCCCTTTATTAGACCAACTAAGCAATTGAAAACAAAATCTTTGTTTGCAAGCTTTCAGGCACACACACCCTTCCTCTGGCTCAGGGAAAATTTAAAGATGGTAAAAATACCCCAGAGTTGGAAAATAAACTTCATTTTTCCTAACAACTAAAAGAGAATAGCGCTTAGGCTTTCTCTCTCTCTCTCTCTCTTTGGCCCAGTGCAATTTTGATTAACCTAAGAAAACCTAAATGACATCCAGGGTGGGAAATAAAGTTGCCCCCTTCTTTCCAAAAAACTTATGGTCTGTTGTTAAGAACACTCTTAGGAGATGCAGGAGAAAAATAACATGGGAATAATCAGGATTAAATCAATCCCAGGAGAACGTATCCTGGGAGAGTGCATGTTGTCTGTACATGCTGTGGCTTCTCTAAGAAGAGAATTTATCCCTCCAGCTTCTCCCCTCCGACTCTCTAGGAAGACAGCATGTTGCTCACTGGGTCACAGTATACCCCTTCACAATCTCCACATTGTGCTGCAAGGAAACACAGGCTAGCCATGGGCAGTCTGGGTCATCCAATTAGGGCTTCCCTGTGCACCGCTTCCATTTGCAGCCAAGCAGGCTGAGGAAACCTGTTGAGTATGCTGAGATGTGTGCACAGCTGCCCCGCTTCTACCTTCATCCCCACAAATGCAGTGTTAGCATTGCAAGCTCTTCACTTTTCAGGGCTTCAGCATTTGAATGTCTGTATACACAGTTCTAGGTATTGTAACTCTGCCAGAAGAACACACCTCCCAGATTATTTAAATGTATGTCCAGCCTTAGGCAAAAGAGAGTGAGTGACTCCCATCTCATGACTGAGTAATCTAATCCCTTGTCTAGTATATAACAAGTTAATAATATAGAATGCCCTTTATTTGATTTGGTTTTCTTAAAAGTGACTGAAATAACATTTCCAGGTTAAATGGGATATATTTTATTTTATTAAAACTATCTTTTCCTTTCTCTTTTTTTTATTTCACTGAGGAAAAACAAATGTTAAATATGGTTTAATCAAGACCAAGATTTGTATTGGATTTTAATAGCTGTCTAGCCAATGGATAAAATGTAAATTGAACAGGGACTGAGTTCTGTCACTAAGATAAGTGTCCTAACTACCAGGATAGAGAATTAGTTTAATTTACTTTCCCTTTTCTTGATGAGTATTTAAATCTATCCATGCAATTCAATTATTTTCACAATATTACTTAGGAGTAAAATTTGGGATATTTATTTATTTGTTATTGTATTTCACTTGCATGGCTTGGGATACATTTGGAGTGTCTAGCTTTTTTTTTGTTTGTTTTTTTGCTGTTCACTAAAATCAAGTAGGAGGTTCCCCTAATGGAAACAGAAAAAATGCCTTTGCCAATTTAGCATGTCTTTTTTGTTTTATGAAGTGAGAATTTTTAGCTCTTTCAGAATGTTGCTTTCTGAATAAGATGGCGTTTTTGCAAAGCTGGTTCCTTGGAGCCAAAACAAGAAAACAAGAAAAAAAAGAAAATAAATAAATATATTCTCCTGTAACAACTTTGAACACATGCAACACAGTTGATCTTGTTTAGGGATTTGTTATTGGATCTGATGCCTGATCTTTTAAAAATTTGATTAAACTGAAATGGTATTTCAGCAAAGGTTATTTATCATCTTGAGGATATTTATTCTCCAAAAATGAAAGCCTTTAATTATTTAGCCAACATTTCAGAGATTTTGTTTTCCAAATAAGCTGATTTTTCTTCTTCAAAGTGTATCAATAACTAATAAACTTTTCTTTTACTATTTAAAGATACCTTCCTTTTCTTATCAGTTTGGTATTATATTCTTAAGTATAATATTTTAAAAAATCTATAGTGATTTAGTAACATCAGTGAAATACATTTTTCTTAATTTTCAGTGAAACTCAGTATCTTGTCTGGCTTGATGTATTATTTCACATCACTAATACAGATGTGTCACTAATTACAATAGATGTATGTACACTATTTTTAAAAAAGAACAGTTTTTATTTCTATCCCACTTTTCACCAGCTTTGATAGACACCAGACATAACAGCTAAATTCCTTTCTGGTGTAAGCTGACACAGCGACATGTTTTTAGGGCAGTCATACCAATATGACAGAGAATCTAGTGCTTTCTTCCCAGAAATATAATTTCATCTAAAGTATATAATTTTATAGTTACACCTCAAACAAAAATGGGAGACCCTAACATCTGACAGCTGAAAAAGAAAACTCCTTCCTGAGCCCTTTAGCACTTGTAAGAGAGACTAATGCTGAGGTCCAACCAACTGTACTAATGGCAGCTCTTTGCTGGATGATTACTGAAAGAAGGATGACCTACACTTAGGAGTTATTGGTAGATAATTCTTAAACATTACTTAATAAGCATTGGCTTATTTACACCACACTACTGATGCTTTGCATTTCTTCCTGTGATTTCTAAACCAAACCAAAGTGGTTACTGTAGCAGAATACTATCTCTGTCTCCCCCCAAACTCTGCTAGCTGACAATTTGGGTACCCTGCTCACTGCAGAGGGCAGACTACTCTGCCCCATCTCTTCAGGTAACCCTGAGTTGTAACTCGAGCTAAATACATTCCTGAGGGAGGGGGGAAACCTGCTTCCTCTGCCTACGTGACTGGCATCACATACCTGAGCAGCAGGGCTTAAGCTCCCTGTTGTTCTAAGCAATGCCAACATGACTGGGAGGGGGCTAGAGCCCCAGCCAGTCTACCTGGCAACCAGTGATGCATTTCAAATTGGTTGGCTGGCAGCCAACAGTTGCTGGCCTTCATTGGATCAGGTAAATGAGGTCATAAGGGCTATATAAAAGTGAAGTACTGCCCAGGAGGAGGAGCAGTAGCCATGATGAAAAGAGAGAAGCTGGACCATCTGAAATTCTCTCTCAATTCATATTCAATGAACTATTTGTCTCCAGAGGGAATCTCTACCTGCCTCTGGGTGATACTTGTGAGTAAGCTACCTGAGATCTAACTAGATATATAGTTTGCAGTAAGTCAGATGCATGATCAAAGGCTACCATGACACTTTGCTCTAAGGGTTTTCTCTGATATTGCTCTACCCTGTACCCTATTCCAAACCTGCTCCTTGTAACCAATAAAGTTTTCCTTTGTACCTAATGTGGGAGACATATTGGGAGAGGGTCTAAATTATGCCTTGAGGTCCCCTTGGTTCAGTTGACTAAGGGAACCCACTATTTGTGCTTCAGAATGAGGGAAGCACCCCATGTTCTTGAAATGAGTCAGGTACCCTCGAGGGCTACTAGGCCTATGTTTGCCAGAGGGCACAGGTTCCCAATCAGTCCAGACTCTAGGTGGTGGCGGCGATACCCCCAGGCTGGTGAGTGTGCTCCAGGAAGGGGGACAGCTGGATGCAAGGTACCTCTGGGGAGGCACTTAGAGCCTGGAAGTTGGTCAGGAACAGTGAGATGGGTGGCTCAAAGCAAGAGCACCCCCTACTGGCCCACGACAGTTACCACTTAACACAAAATAAAGTAAAAAAACTGAAATCACCCAACTAAAACCAGATTTGAAGATTTTTTTTTAAGTGTCCCCTCTGATGTTTCTCTCTCTAAAGTAGGGTTAGGAATGGTGGGGTAGAATTTCAGTATTGTAAGACAGATGAAAGAAATGTATAGGGTTAAGAAGCATGCCGAATTTTTATTTGTTTTTTTTTTCTTTCATTTGTATTGTCTTCTAGCTAAGCTAATATGCTACATTTCTTTAATTTTTTAATACATCTGGCTAGTGAGCTAATTTGTTTATCTAATATTAATGTTGTTGGGTAACCATTGTCTGGGCACTGTGGGCTTTATTATGGGTATTCCTTTTTTAATATTATACTTAATAGCTGCGACTATACAAGACACTGACTACAGTTATTACTGAATGGTCATTTAGTACCTGCATACACAAGTACCAAATGACTATGCAGTAACTCTGCACCCTTCCAGAGTTACTGCACATTTCTTGTAGACAGCCAATTATAAGTAAAAGTAAAATATTCTATTATTTGTTACCTCAAAAAAAGAAGTATAACATCCCCTATACTTCCTGGCAGAGAATGGTGAAACTTCAAACTGAATAATTTAGAAATTGTAAGGGAATTCTCAATTCCATCTCAGACTTGAGTACATAGTATGAATTGCAATCTTGCTCTCCAGGGTGGTCTTAGAATTTTAGACTGCTATTTTTTTTACCAGCCCTCTTTTAGCTCTTAAAGCACTACATTTTATTTTAAAATTTGAATTTAACACCAGAGTGACAAAAATTCCCACAACAAAATCACACACCCACTTAGTAATTCCAATTCATCTGTTTTTACACACATGGGTGGAAAATGCATTTGGAATTTTAGTAAAAGCAGACAAAGAGGGATGGCATACATTTCAGTTTCATTGAAGCTCTTGGGCTTAATGTACTACAATACTGATTCATGATAAAATTCCAAGGCAATAAGCTTTGGAGGAAGAAAAATACATCAAAAGCTTTTCAGTTATGACAAGTATCATGGGGAATAAACATTACTAGAATGTTAGATTCATTTATTATAGCTTGTGTGCTTGAATCCAGGGCATATATAAGATGTTTAGATTGTCACACGTCTGTTTACCCAGAGAAAAAATGTTAATGACCTTTATAAATTATGCCTTTCCTTCGCTAGGATCCCTAAACACTTTATAAGCAGGCTTAAAAGCTCAGGCCATTATTCTGTAGTGGAACAGTGTACTCCATTAGAACACTTTTGCTGAATTTACTCTTGAGACAAAAAAAAAAAAAGATCCTGAAAAAAAAAAAAGCAAAACCTCCCTTTCTATATATTATTTTTGCTGTTGATATTGCTAAGAGAACTGCTACAACAATTTCATGGACTGGTGTCCATCCATAATATGACAATCTTTCATTTTCTTCCTGAGATCAACCATATTCTGAGAAGTTAAGGTTTTGAAACAGACAGAAGATAAGGCAGGGTCTCATATTAAAGACTTACTTGTTCCCGAGGGGCATAAGCTTTTCTGGGCAGTAACCTACTCCATCAAATGCTAAAAATAGATGCTAGATAGTGGTTCGCACAGGCAAAAGCACTACATTCCTTAGGTGGCAACCCCATCTTCTACTTGACTTGACTAAGATGGCATACCAAATCTGTGTGTATGGAAGATGTCTGGAATAAATGCTTTTTAGAAATTCCGGACACTGATGGAAATACCCAGACCACTGAAGTGATCTTGAAAGACCTTCAATAAAGTTTCTGAGCACCTTTGGCAATCAGAATTATGTTAGACTGCCAATTGCCCATCAGAAATGATGGGAAGGGGGAGGGGGTGGGGACAGAGCTTCACTACCCCATGCCACCACCTCTTCCCAGGAGTGGGGATGGGAGAGAAGCTTGCCCCACCATCCCCTCCATCTCCCATGGCCAGCAGCCTGTGCCACTGCTGCCTCCAGGTAGCCAGGAGGGGGGGGGGGGGAAGCCGAGGCCTGCCCCATTCACTTTCACTGCCACCTCCAGGGAGCAGGGCCAGAGGGTGGAGGGGGGAGGCCCACTCTGTTCCCACTGCCTCCATGGGGCAGGGGAGGGAGCAAGGATTGCTCCATCCTCCCCATTGCCACTGCCACCACTGCATCCTGTCCAGAATGCTCTTGGAGCACTCTGACTGGCTGCCGCAAAAACGAATCAGAGTGTGAATAAAGCATTACAGACAGACAGACAAAGGCTTTTATTATATTAGAATTTTCTTTCCATGTATTTTCTAATTCCATTCTTGGGATTTGATACTTGGAGATTTCTTTTTTCTCCTTTCCCTCTCTCTTTTAGATATTCATCCCAAGAATAAACAGCTTCTAAAATAGATTTTTTTTTTTATTGGTATGGTCCTAATGTCTTCTAAATTAGTATGATTCCTGGCCCATGGAAGATTAACTAGTTAATCATGTTTTAAGCAGTAACCTGGCCACATGTTCAAGCAATTAATGATACAGTAAAACAGGAAATAAGCAACAAAATTATTGCACAAAATGTGTAATAAATTTTGTGACTGGATTCCATCACAGGTAGCAGCCTGATTTGGGCTGCATGGCAGGGTCCTGGGATTGGGCCAAGTCCAGGTAATTGTTGACGTCCAACCTGGGGCAACATCAGTCTTCAACTGGCTTCAGAGTGGTTCCAGGACTACTGTTGGTCTCTACCATGGAACCATACTGGTTGACCAGGCATCTGGCTTTTTACTTGATGGTGCAGGCAGTGCCTGGGATCATAATCATGATCCCAGGCTGGTAAATTATAAAGGTGCCATTGGGATCCAATTCCCAATCCTAAACTTGAGCTTGCTGCCTTGCACATGTGCTGTGGCAGGAAGCAAAATTGCTGGGAATTGCCAGACAGATTACATTGTACTTTTAAGAGCATGAGTCCCAGGGGCCCCTATGGTATTAAACTCAGACTGTTCTCTCTTAAAATTTGATCTTTGTTGCTAGATAATTTTCTCTACTCCAAATTGTAGACAGATCTATCTTGATCAATCTTAATCTGGGTTAAATCTGACTTTGCATACATTTTAAGATCATCCATGTAGAGGAGAATATCATCCATACTGAGAATTTGTATCACAAAGCAAGTCTGACTTTTCCTTAAAGAGCTAAATCATTAAAAGATGCAAATAATAAAAAGCAGGAGAACAAAGAAAATTTAAAAGTTACCTGGCAAATAATATCTTGTTTATGACCTTTACCTTAAATAGTACATACTGTCTTCTGCATAAGAAGATGACATATATCCATCTCTATGAATACAGGAGTGACTCAAAATCCTTCCTATAAGAACCCTTCCCACTTCCCTAATGTTTCTTTTTACATTTTGGCAACCTCCATAATCAGCCTGTCCATCAGTTGTTGACTCTCTATACCTCTTGTTTTTCTTTTACATGCAATTTTCTCATGTGCAATATCTAGACCTTATTAGGTAGTGACTGGTTTTCATAATTAGTACTATCCCATTATATTTTTTTTTCCTTATTTCAGCAACTTCTCTTGATATCATTGATGCCATTCTACACCTCATTTTCTTAAGGTCTACCTTGATTTGTGCTATGCTTAGATTATTCTATTATTGACCTATGTCTTCATTCCATGCAACATTGTTGTTGTGGTTAATGAGGCTGTCCCAGAATTTAAGAACTGGATGGACCTTTCCAGGTCTAGAACTATGGGCCTGCTTCTTCTAGCTTTCCAGAACATTTCCGATAATCTACTTTGTTATTGAACAGTTTCTTTTGTTTGTGCCTTAATTTTTAGATCATAGTATTTCATTCTCTGAGACTTAAGCAATGTCTTCTCTTATTTCTTTTATGAATGTTTTAAGTTGGTTATCTTCTGCACCTTTCCTGAGAAATTCTTTCTTGCTTTGCTTTTATGTTATTCCTTGTAGAAATGGCTTTAAGTTCACCTAGCTTCTTTAATTATTTTCAGTTTTATTATTTTAAGCTGCCATGTCCATAGAAGTAGCTGATGTTTCTGAGAAGGTGATGGAAGTGGATGAGTTGACTTTATCCTCATTATTCACAGACTACTTGGATATTAATTACTGTGTCTAAAATGATTTAATAGGCTTGTATGTGGGACAAAATTTGATTTACTTTTCTTACTGCCTCTCTTAGCTCAAAATAATGTATAGTTTATATGCATGGAATACTGCTGTATGTATAGTAATGTGTATACTGATTGGAGAACAGCAAATGTAGTTTTTATTTCAAAGAAAATAAAGGGGGAGGTTTAACAGGGGCCAAGATCATTGTCACTTCAAGAAGGGAGAGCAGCTGATTGCTGCATCAAGCACCTAGCTGCTACATTAGAGGATGACACGATGGCCATCAACCCCAAATGGAAACCCTTGTGTGAGTGGCTGGGGAGCCACAAGACAGGAAGGGGTGTGCCTTCCCAACACACAAACCCAGTGCCTAAGGCCTAGCAGGCAGTGAGGAGCTCTCAGGAGAGAAGGGCTGCTGGCATTGATAGGGCCAGAAGGGCCATAACTTTGTTCCTGAGGGGCAAGACGGGGGGCCAGCTGGGTATGAGAGGTACCAGCCAGCTAAAGTGAACAAGGGCTTACTCTGGGACCACGGAGAAGCCTCTCTCAACACAATTCCATCAAGGCGTGGCAAAGCCTCCCTCAATGCAATCAAGGCATGGCATTTAATGAAAAGGGAGAGTACCCTGAGGAGCAAGAATGGGGGCAGAAGTTGTGGGGCCATCAGGAAGCATCATCACCATACCTGGAGAGTGGTTCTGCTACAGGTGGTAGAGAAGAAAGATCTGGGGAATTACAGATCAGCAGGTCTAACTTTGAAATCCAAAAACTTATTACAAAACAATCAACTTGTAAGCACCTAGAAGATAACAAGATAAAGTAAGTAACAGCCAACATGTATTTTTCAATGACAAATAATGCTTAACTCCACTGACTACCTTCCATGACAGGACCACAAGTTTTGTAAATGAGTGGGACCTTCCCTGGTTGTAATATTTAAATTGTAGTAGGGCTTTTGAAACTGCCTTCCACAGTATTCTCATAAGAAGTTAAAGAAATTTGGTCTAGATGGAACTAATATAAGAGGAGGTATAATTGGTTGGATAATTGTACTCAGAGTAATCAATGGCTGAATAGCAAATTAGAAGTAGGTATCAAGTGGGGTTTTCAAGGGTCTGTTATAGGCATGGTACTATTCAATAGTTTCATTAATGTTTGGAGAATGGAATTTTGTGCACACATTAAATTATGAGAATGGCATCAAGCTGTGTAGTTTAACAGACTCTAGAGCACCAATTTAGGAAAATTGCCTGGATAAACTGGAACATGGCCTAAAATAAATGGGATGAAATTAATCAGACAAGCGCAAAGAACTACATAATGAATTGCAAAATTATAAACTGAGGAATGACTATGAACACTATGACCTAGAGATTGTGGCAGATCATACCCTTGAAGTGGATCAGCAATATAATATTAATGTAAACAGAGCTAAACTCACACAGGGAACTACTAAGACAAGTACTGTATACAAATACTGGGGGGTAGCTTCCATTTGATTATTTTTCTCAATCCATCATAGAGAGACTTCACCTGGGGCATTGTGTCCTGGTTTATGCACAGTGTTTCAAGAAAGAAGTAAAAAAATATGGAAAAAGTTAAGACCTAAAAAAAAAACAAAATGAGGTTAAGGTCTGGAAAATAAGAAAATCCTGTTAAGTACCCCAACACCTGCTTCCTTCTTTAAGGACATCAATAAAGCAATTTTATATTTGAAATGTTAACCAATGCATCTGATTTTGTGAGATTTGGAAAGACAATTTGAGACTAGATTTTTTTTATTGACTTAATCATTATGAGTCAGAATTTATGGTTGGTCTATTTTTTCCAAGCACTTCAAATTCAACTTCCTCAATTTCTTTCTAACTAAACTAATTAAACCTCAAAATGCCACATCTTTGAAGTATTAGTCCATATGTTTGTGTGTGTATAAATCCAGCCAAGTGGAATAAGATTAGTGTTGTGTGCCTAGTTCATCTGGTCTAGATTTGAAATAGACTTGTTTTCCTCTACAGTCCATTGATGTCTTCTGGGAGGTTCTTTGTGCTCTAGACAGTCCATCTTCCATATGACCCATTACATTTACCATTGTGCTGTCTCCCCACAAGTTTGTCTGTGGCAGAGCACCTTTGGGGTGCTCACCACATGTCACGGGCTACAGTAGGCTGGGGCAGAGCCCAGCAGGGAAGGCAGCCAAGCAAAACTACCCAGATCTCATTCTAAGGGGGGAGGTGTGTGGCAGAGCACTTTTGGGGGTGCTTGCCACTTGAGGGCTCTCGCAGTCTCTAAAGAGACCCTGCTTTGGAGGAGCAGCAAGGGAAACCTTCCCCATGTACCATTTTAAGGGGGAAGGTGTGTGGCAGGGCACTGTTGGTGCCTGCCACTTTGACACCTGAGCCAAGCAGCCAGCAGGTACTTGATTGTGGCAGCCATTTTAGATCCCTGGCTGCCTATATAAACAGATCAGTTCCCTGCTGGCAGAAGGGCAGCAACATCGCCTGGTTGCAAGGCTTCATGTATCATCCTAGAGGTAAGGGAGGAGCTGTAGGGGATGGCTAGGAGGCTCCTGGTTCTGGGCATGATGTAAAACTGCACTGCGCCAGGAATGGGTGGCCTGGTGGGGTTCTCAGTGGTGCTGGAACCCCCAGGAAATGCCAGGCCAGTTATCAACCTGGTGAAAGGCAGGTAGGGGTGCCTTAACACTAGCCCTCACTTTCAGGTGGGTTAAGTAACACTGGAGGTAGTTGGAGGTCAGGCACGGCTGAGTCCACCTGAGCCTTGTGCGGTGAAAGACCCTGCGGAGGAAGAGTTAGGGGCCAGGCACAGCTGAGGCCACCTGAGCCTTTTGGTGTGCAAGACCCTGTGGAAAAGAAGTTGGGGGGCCAGGCACAGCTAAGGCCACCGGGGAAGGAAGCCCCATGGCCCTGAGTGAGATGGGCAGAGATGAATAGCCTCGAGTGAAGGGGGTGGTGTGGAGCCTTGAGTGAAGGGGAGTAGGCCCAGGTATGTTTCTAGACACCTGAGGTTGTAATTTGGGCCAGAGGCTGAGTAAAGGGGGCTCGGCCTGAGACGAGAGTGAGTCCTGACCCTGGTAAGTCCTCCACTGCTGGGAGGCCAAGTGTGGGTCAAAAGCAAGATCTGTAGTGAGCACAATGACATGCTGCTCCTGGGGGGGAGTGATAGTCCTGTGAGACCCTGGAACACCAGTCATGGTGTGAGTTACCCCAGCTCCCACAACTGGGTGGGTAACCCCCAGTAGGGGCCAGAAGGCAGACCCCAGAGAGACAGTGGGGCAAGAGTGGCAGAGGCCTGTCTGTAGAATACCCTGGACTGGTCAATGCTGGGGCCAGGACCTGACCAGTCAAAAGGGCCAGGGGCCTACCATGAGGGACACCCAGAGCTCAGGGTCTGGGGTCCCGACTGGCCTTGGAGGTGAGGCCAGGGCCTGTGTGGCCAAAGGTCCCAGGGGGACTACGCCTAAGAGAGGAAATGGTTTCAGGGAGCTAGACAGCCCAAATGAAGGCAGGGTAGGCTGCCTGAATGGAGGGACATTAGAGGGGTCCTGATTAGAGAATTCTGGGGCCTAGTGTGGGGCAGGTGAGATTAACATCAGTGGATGCCATCTGCGAGGCATGGGCTGCTAGGGAAGGTACAAAGCCACAGATAGTGCCCCCTGGCACCAGGGCATGAATGGGCAGCCTACTGCCTTAATTAACATCCTAATTAATTAAGAACAAGGTGTGACAGGAGAGTCAGGAGGGTGGCATGCCCAAAGGCAAGTGGGAAACCTAGCACTGTGGCTAGGTGGGGAGTCCCACTTTGCCACATTGTCCCTGTCTTATTTGATCTGAGAGAACAAACAACAGGAATAGAGCATATTTCAGTGGACAGATTCCAATCTGGTATGGATTTATTTATTTATTTATTTTTTGCACCATTTACACAGTACAAAAAAGGTGGTGATCTATCCTTTATGGCAGTAGCCAGCAACTTTTCAGGGCTGAGCATAACAATTTAGCTCAGGTTTGGGGTGAGCCTTTGTTCTGACCCAGCTGCCAATGCTGCCAATTCTCCCCAGTCCCCACCTGTGGCATGGGTGCAGATCCCTACCAGCCAGCCATGGTGCAGCTCCTCACTACCCAGTTGTGTCACAGAGGCAGGTTAACTAGAATGCTGCCAGATCCTCCACTACTGAGACACCACTGAGGCCAGCTCTGTGGGCTGGATGTAGTGACTCTGAGGGTTAGTTCCAGCCCACAGGCCACATGTTGCTGACCTCAATTTTAAGGCAATGTTTCCAAACCCGTAGGGAGTCCTTGGAGTAGGAGGGAAGGGGGATAAAAAAGGTTCCTAGGGATGGCACAACTTAGTACAAAATATTATCCAACAAATGTCTGCATAAGCACCAAAATATTAAATAAAATGTGGTAGATAAAGTAAAACTTTACTGTTGTGTTGTATGATCTCAAAATTTTGGGAAATACTGCCCTAAGGCAAGTGCCCTTTCTTCTTTTTACGAAAAGGTGGTACTATGCTTGACATTGGCAAAAATATCCAAATCAGTATCTGTTCAGATGATCATAAAATGTAAAGGATAAAGTATAATTCTAATCCAATTAAAATATGTCTAAAAAAGTGCAATACATTTATAATTAAAAACAAATCTGACAACACTGGTCTCTTTACTTGCCAAGCACAGGAGCAGAGCAACAGTTCCCTTTCCCTGAGCAAACCTGCCCAGAAGCCTGCCCAAGTGTTGCAAGGCATTGAGTTTATGAACTCAGGGCAGGCTACATGAAAGGGCAGTCTATGAAGCCTGGCCTTCCTAGTAGAACATTAAAGTTCTGTCTGTGTGTCACTGAAGATTTATTGAAGCCAGTAATTTTCCACAAAATTCTAGCTGTTGTCAGAAATTACCAACCACCTCTACTTTTGAATTTTTCCATACCAGACAGTTTACTCAGGCCCTCTCTACATATTACACTTATGCCATGATTAAATGGAATTGCCATACAAGTGGTCCATATACAATGTAGACCATTTAATGGCTGGTTTTTATGGTACTTTAAATTTTAAAGTGTATCCAGGGCTGAATATCATCTGATTGTCAGTCCCAGGGCCAGGACTGCACCAAGGTTCCGAAACTGGCCAGGCACGAGAAGGATAGATAAGAGCGAATGGCTTCTCCTGCTGGGAACTTTAAATGTTGTGTCTCACACCTCTGGCCAGACTGTTGGGCACAGAGGATCAGAGACTTCCACTGGGGTTTAAAGTCCCCAGGGGAGGAAGCCATTTGGTCCCTGATCCCCCACACCTGGCAACCCAGCCAGAGATGATGGGCCTAGGAGTTTGACAATCAGCTGATTGTCAGCACCAACCCAAAGACCACACCTGAGAATCAAACTGGCCACAATACAGTCCTGGGTTGGAGCTGACAAGCAATTGATTATTGTCCCTGACTCAACTTGCTGATGTAGGGGGAGTCCAGGATTATGATCCCAGGC
>NW_005841984.1:1649480-1671685 GCF_000455745.1 Alligator sinensis
AATAATATAATTTGGATCTGATACTTGATCCTGAATCACACTTCTTGAAATGTCCATGTGAAATGGCAGGAGGCATAATGGTTGGGATCAGGAATTAGATTGTTATTCTACCGTTAGCAAAGCTGACTTTAACCAGGTTTTGATACAGTCTCCCACAACATCCCCACAAGTGAATTTACAAAGTATGGGTTGGTTGGATGAATGGAGTGTAAGGTGGGTAAAAAACTGACTGGATCATTGGTCTTAAAGGGTAGTAATCAATGGCTCAATGTCTAGTTGGCAGCCGGTAGCAAGGGGAGTCGGGGGTCAGTCGTGTTCAATATCTTCATCAGGGACTTGGAAGATGTGATGGAATGCACCGTCAAGCAAGTGTGCAGATGACATGAAGTTGGATGGAATAGTAGATACACAGGAGGGTGGGGCTAGGATTCAGAGAGGGCTTGACAAATTGGAGGACTGGACCAAAGAAGTCTCATGAGGTTCAATAAGGACAACTGAAAGTCCTGTCCCTTTCTTAGGACAGAACAATCCCGTGCACTGGTACAGGCTAGGGACTGACTGGCTAAGCAGCAACTCTGCAGAAAATGACCTGAAGGTTAGAGTAGACAATAAGATGAATATGAACAGTATGTCCTTGTTGTGAAGAAGACAGTGTCATACTGGGCTACATTAGTAGGAGTGTTGCCAGCAGGTTGAGGGAAGTGATTAACAAACTGAAGAGAATCCAGTAGAAGGCAAAGAAAATAGTTAGAGTGCTGGGGTATATGACTTGAGGAGAGTCTGATGGAAGTGGGCTAATTCAGCCTAGAAAAGAGAAGACTGAGGGAGGATTTAATAACAGCCTTCAACTACCTGAAGGGTTGTTACAAAGACTATGGGGCTAGACTGTTGTCTGTGGTGCCAGATGACACAAGGAGCAGTGATCTCAATATTCAGCAAGGGAAGTTGAAGTTGGATATAAGGAAAAACTTTCAAGGAGGTTTTAGTAAAACACTGGAACAGGCTACCCACAGAGGTTGTGGAATCTCTATCCTTGGAGGTTAAGACTTAGCTGGTATAATATAGTTTGGTATGGTCCTGCTTTAAACAAGGTGTTAGACTAGATGACCCCCTGAGGTCCCTTCTAGCCCTAATTTCTTGTGCTTTTATGGTTAAGTGACTGTGCCTGTCACCTGAATCTCATTACTCATTAGACATGTTTCAAGAATATAGGAGGCACCTATGCTTAAAGTAATTACTATTTTGTTAATCAATTAGTAATTATTTTTCTCTACTTACTTTATTTAATTATTATACATATTTATAAAGAGCCATCACTTTAGCATTAATAGAATGTGAGATTTTTTTTTTTTTTTATAGGTCAGGCATCAATGGGAGGATTTCCTAAGTGAGGATACACCACTCTTCCATTAAACCTGTTTCTGAGTGGTGTCAAGAACCTTCTGTGAATTGTCAGGAACTCTGAACTTCTGCTGACTTCAATGAAAGCTGAAAGCACCTCCCATCCAACGTGTTTAGGGCTATTCTTTCTGTATCCAGTTTGCTTATTTCCTGACAAAAAACATACTTGGGGATTATTTTTTTTGTTTGCTCTTAACTTATTCCCACATTTTATGTTAGGCAGCTGTTGGATACAAAATAAATACTTTTTAGATCAGGGATTGGAATTCAGAAGTCACCCTTCCCAGCTTCCCCAAGCTACAGAGTCAGGCTTCTGTGCTTTGTCATGAATTTAACTGTGCTGTACGTGTTAGGCATGCTCTGAGCATACCTAGTTGTCTTTGGGGACTTAGGCAAAGGATAAGCACTTTCCTACCTTTAATTTGGATCACAGTCAAGCTTGGGTAGGAGCTAAGAGCTTCTGTACATGTGTTAAACCTAGCCTTAGTCACCTAGGTAGGGATCTTTAAAGTCCAAAATGAAGGTCCTTAAATTTATTTGGCACCTAGCAGTCCATGGACAGTGAAATAGGTATTCTACATCCTTTGTACCTTAGACATCTAAATTCTGCCTAAATCCTCTTTAGGCAATAGGCATCTAGTTTACCTGTTTAGATCTGGCTCGTATTTATTCATTTATAAAAGACATTAAAAAACAAACAAACAACCCTTTATTTTAAACGTTGAATATTAAAAAAAAAGGAAAAAGTGGAGCTATCAACACTTTTTGATTAACCAGAGATGATATGACTTTAGGCTTAATTCACCTTCAGTTCATAAAGATGCTCAATGTAAAAATTGCTCCTCTCAGCAAGAATGCATTAATACTGCAAATAGCAGGGCTCAAACACTGCTAGAATTAGTGATGGTTTTTCTGTCCTCTTGCCATTAAAAATATATGCCTGTCCCAATGGGGAAAAACAGTAAGAATCATGATCATAGTCATAATCTAGCATTTTACTATGTATGTTAATATATTGTAAAAGTATGGAAAATGTTTTGGGGCTCATCTTGTGTTTAAAGTAGGTTAAGTTCAAAGATACTCAGCACGTGATAATTATGTCATATTTAATGCACAAAAATTCATTTTCATATTCATTTACATATACAAGTTAAAGAGTTTCCACTTTGATTTTGACCTTGCTTCACCAGAAATATAAAATTGATTTTATATTTGATCATAGTTTTAAAACTGCACATTATTACCATAATGTTTAATATAAGTGGCTTATATAAATATAGAGCTTGGGGACAAAAGAGAGAGCACATTTCAGCCGCAAGTTTCTAACAAATGGTTATCTTTGCATTCAAAGTAGAAAGTGTTTAGCTAAGTTCAAATCAGTTTCTTATTCTTTCCACTGGAGTAACTATGGATATACCCTTAAGTGCAACAGAATTTAGCACTTTATTACATCTGATTTAACTTAACACTTTTGTCCAACCTACCATTCCGTGGCATAGTATGTCTCTGCTTTATATATTCAGAAAAGTTCTTCAGGTTTTTCAGGACATACCAATAGTGAATCTTCTGCAAAATAATGTGAACACCTGTCACCAGCATGAAAAAAAGCCTAGTAAAATGCACAGTAGTTTAAAAATAGCTAGAGGGGTGGAAATTATTTTCTACATTATGGTATCAAAATGCTTTCTTAGAAAGGATTAATTTAAAATAATTTAAAAGCTGTCTTTCCCCCAAAGTACAAAATAGGTCACACATTCATTCTTAATTTATTGTATTTCATCTCCCTTCATACTATAATGCAGCATACCATACCCAACACTAAAATAGAGGGCTAAAACCTCAATGTATTTATAACAAGTGATAATGACTCCCAGAAAGTACTCTTATTTGATTACAATAAAACGCATCAAAAACTTATAGAATAGAAGAACATGGAGCGAAAAACTTTAAACCAGCTCAGGGTTAAGGTTTTAAACCTCCAAAGTTCATAAAAGGGATGAATGCCAATATTGAGCTATTGGTTTGAAACATTATTTGGTTTATTCATTCATATTCACGTATGTGTTTGCCTTGTGTTGTCTAAACATGGCTTAAATTTTTAAAGTGATAAATTGTTATCTGCAGAAGGGAGATATTTCAGGGGACACTTTTTTTTTAAATTCCCTCTTGGCTACAAAAATATAATATGCAACCCAAAGAGGAAAACTCCTCTTCATTATTTTACCTGTTTCCAGGGGGAGCGGGGTGAGGGGTGTGGAAAGAAAAAGCCTGAATTAACCAAGGGGGGGGGGGGGGTTCAGCATCTCCTGATAGACATAATTTCTCCCTTCCAGTAGAACTCATCTGTGAACTTCACAGCCACAGATCACTCCCCAAGAATGTTTTGCTATCGATTCCCTCATGCCTTAGATGGTCACAACCTACCACAGGATCAGAAGAGGATACAGGTCATTTCAGAACTAGCTAGGAGCCAAACTGTTTAGGGCTTGAAAGATCAATACCATCACCTTACACCTATACCTGGAAATTGATTGGTAGTAAACACAGATCATGTACTTTGAGAGAGACACACTGCTTAATAAAAGGAGAAAATTTTCAGGAAGCTGTTAATTCTGAATGGTTTTACTATAATTGCAATGATTTCTCTTCAAAATCTCTTTGAATTGTAAATAAACAAACCTGCCATAGAAACAGAAATGTGACCAGCCTTCGCTTTTAATTCTTGAACTTTGTGGATGCATCCACACATGCAAGTGTGTGCGCTTGCAGCAGCTCAAATAAGAGTGGCACAAATTTGTGCCAGGGATTTTTGCCTCAGCAATGGAACCACCAGCATTCCTGGATCTTACAGCTGCACCTCCAGAAATATAATCTCTTACCCATTGACTCCTCAATTTACATCTTCACTGACTGCCTTTCTTGTACGCATACTAGCCTCTGGCCTCTATGCTATTCATTCCATCTGGGAAGAGCACATACCAACATGCTTCCTCAGCCTGACTAAAGGTATTTATATCAGAAAGCTTGCTAAGAATAATTTTTTCTAACTATTTGAATTGGTCTAATAAAAGATATCAGATTTACCCAAAGAACCTTGTCTTCTTTTAGGAACTTGTTTGTAGTTTACACTACTGGACAAAATAAAAATATTAACTAAATTAATGCTCACTGACATTTTCCTCAGCTTGCTGAATATATATGTGGATTTATCATTTGTGACACAGCTAAAACATTAAGAGTTTTAAACAATATTTAGTCTAACATAGTTCTATACACTTTTCTTCCCATCTGATTAATCAAAATACCATATTCACTTGATTCTAAGATGAGATGCCTCCCCACATTTAACTTGGGGGATGCAGGGGGGAGGGTGCTTCCACTTAGAATAGCGTATGAGGATGGGGGAGTGGGTAACTGTAGCCCCTACCTGGGGACAGGGCTATAGCTGCAGCTGCTGTTTGCCCTTCCTCTCCTTCCCCCACTGCTTCTGCACCCTGGTATCTCCTCCCTGCTGCTGCTTCCCCCCCCACCCCGCCATGACCCCTCTGCTCCCCTGTCCACTCCTCTCCCTCCCCAACTTACATTTACTCCATACCAGCAGGATCTGTATACACTGCAACCTGGGGCACTGAGCACAGCCCAAGCCCAGCCCTGCTGCAGCAGCAAACGGCCCACACAGCTTCTATAGGGGCTGAGCTCTGTGCTCAGTGCCCCAGGCTAGAACAGGGTTAATGAATGCCAGCATGAAGCAGAGGCTGGGGGTGGAGGGGGTGGAAGTACAGGCTGGCAGGGATGCAAGGAGCAGAAGCTGGATGTGGGGAGGGGACCCAAAACTGTGAGGGGGAAGGTAAGTGGATGACAGAGGTGGCAGGGGGCAGGCTGAAGCATCTGCTTGACCTCCCCACACTATCTTCACCACCACCACCACCACCACTGTCTATTCCCCTATAGCAGTGTGAGGCATGAATTGAAGATGACCGTCCAATTATTAGATTCTATACATGCAAGATTATGTCAAACTTATATATATTTTTTTCCATATAGAGAATCTAATTATTGGAAGGTGGGGGTGTCTTAAATTCAGAGTCATCCTAGATTTGAGTAAATATCGTCATGACTTTAAGAAAAGATTTTATACTTAAATTTTATTCAGGGCTTCTCTCCCAAGTATATTTTCATTAGATTTATTCTTGTTAAAGCTATATTTGACTGATCAAATAGCTTGTGTTCATATGAAATTATATTAAATCTTGAAAAATAAATCACTCAGAATGAATAACTGTGAAAAACAGTAACATTTTACATGTAATTTTACATGAACTGTTATTTGTAATTTAATTTTAGACCGACAAAAGATCATTTTTGTTACCCAGAAAATGTTTTTTTCCCCCCCAGATAAATATTTTTATGACGTTATTTGAATTGGAATCTATGCCATTTTGAAATCTATGTGGATTTTGGAATGGAAGTTGTGTTTTTCACAGAGATATAACTAAAATGTTATGAAAATGTTAAGGTTATTAAAAAGAAATTATTACTAATAAGCAAGTAAATCCAAAAGTGACAGAGAAAGCACATATACAGATATATATATATATACATATAAAATAGAGATGGTAAAAATAACTTCAGATTAAAAACTGACATTACATTAAACTTTAAACTGGGTTCTGCCCATGATCTCCAGTAAGATATACTGTTCTGTTAGCACCAATGCAAGATAATTGCATGAAATTCTATGAGACTTATTTCCATCTATCTATATATCATTTGCTTTTTTGATTGATTTGAATAAATTCTTCACTTATGCCAGTGTATATGCATCTCAAATCTCTAATGCCAGTACTAGAATGCTAATAGCTACAATGGTTATATTCTCTTTTTATTTCTTAACAGTGAGCTTCCCAACCATTGCTGAAGGCTCACAAACACTCAACAAAAACTGGCCTGTGTCAGACATACATTTTTTAGCATCTCCTTTATGAAATCAGAAGAGCATTTCACAGGTGCAGTACAGAGCTTTTATTCAGTTTAACAGAAGCAAAAGTGTACAGGGAAGGAGTTATTAAAACAATGACAATTTTTTTCAAGTATTATGGCTTAACAAATAAAAGAAAGCATTTGTTATACAAGGTCCATAAACATGCACGGACACAAAAATAAAACATATTATTGTTAAAGTACAGTGAAATTCTTCCACTAACATACATGCCTATATTAAACAGATTTCTTATTAAATTCATTTATTACACTATGGATAAAATTGCCCCTATTTAGGAGAAACAGTATGAAGCCATTCAAATCAGTAAAGCTTCATCAAAGGTCTAGTTCAGGAACTTTTCTAGGTTAATATGTACAAAGGTATAATGAACAAATAGTTCTTATCAGATGCAAAGATTTGGACTGGTCTCACCGACACTCTTATTGGCATTCTTAATAGGTGGCTTTTATTGACTCTTTGAGGCTAACATTTCTTGAGTGTTGTAATTCTCAGATGGAACTGTTTTCTTAGGAAGCGAGACATATACATGCTATGGAAACATATAAGCTGTTTCTTTTCAGTAAGAGGGCTTACCTAGTAAAAGTAGCAATCTGCTCGTGGTCTGCTAAATAAGCAAGCAAGCAAAATATTGTTTTGGTTTTTCTGTGCAGGGGTAGCTAGGGTAAGGATTAAGGAAACAATGGAATAGGGCAGTCCTGGATTTAGTAGAGGCAGCTGTGTCACGGTTATGTCCTAAGGATGCTTGCTGTTGCAATGGAAAGTCATGGTGAAGTTTGTGAAATGGAGTAAAAACTCTTCACATAGGACAACCAGGCTATTTAACTCCTTGACCTGAGTCCCAAAGTGGTCAGTCTCTGATGCAATGAGGGCTGAAGGACTTGTTTTGTTAAACATTGTTTGGGGTTGTTGCTTTCTACATTTATTTGACCCCAGAAGAAGTGTTATTTTTTCATAGGTCAGAGGGTAAAATAAATCCCTTTATTAGCCTGTGAAAGGAAGTATTTGGCTGGAAAGTTGATGGTCAAATTCTCCTAATTATCAAAGAAGCACAGACTTCCTTACAAAGGAAATTGAGATGAAGAGTCCAAAATATATTCTGATGAATACCTAAATTACTCTAGCATAAGAGTTGAAGGGTTAAAATTATTCTTGCACTTCTGTTTACCAATTCCCACTTTAAGTCTCATGAATGTAGGCCATGGATGGTATGCACAGACATGACCCAGTCCTGGTTGCTGCATGGGGAAACCAGATTAAGTAGCTCAGGGTGGAGGTAGGGGTAAGTGGGACCAGGAGAGCTACTAGACCAGCAGCAGGGTTTGATGGATCTGTTGGGAGGTTCTGTCCAAAGGTACAGTGGTAGGAGATTAAAAATAGCCTGATAAGGGTAAGGGAAAGTAGGAAGAGCTGGAATGAGTGGCTGGGCTTTCCTAGTCCTAGGGCTCCTCTCTGAATGTGTACAAGTGTTCAATTGATCGGGCTGACCTAGTCCCAAGCTAAGTTTATTCACCCCCACAGGTGAACAAACTTAGATAGGGATTTCCCTATTAATGAAAATAACGTATTCACTTGATTCTAAGATGAGATGCCTCCTCATATTTAATTTGGGGGGAAACGGGGTTATTCATCATAGAATAACATGAGGATGGGGGAGTGGGTGAATGTAGCCCCTACCTGGGGAAAGGGTGATAGAAGCAGTGGGGGAAGGAAAGGAAAGGCAGAGAGGAGCAGCTGCTGCTATCTCCCCTCATGCACCCTCTGGTCCCCTGCCCGCTCCTCTCCCTCCCTGACTTACCTTTACTCCATACAAGCAGGATCTGTACACAAGCAGTTAAGTCAATCTAAATGTAACTTCTGTATGTACCCAGACCTGTTGCAATATCCTTGAATCAAGTCCAGTTATTTTATACTTTTGTTCTTATTTCTTTGATAGTTATAACAGGTGGGTTTCTCAAGGCTGGTTGTCACAATGGCCCGCTCGCCTTTCTGGGCAGTCTGCCCACCTATCTTTCCTGCCATGTCTTTAATGTAATGAATAACTTATTTCTAGGCAAGAGGCTGCCCTTTTAATATCCCTCTGTCTAGGGTTTACACCTTTATCATGTCCCAAGCCTCACAGGTATTACTACCATCTATCACTTCTGAGCCCCTCTGGTGCTTGGCTTTCTACATCCCTGTATCTGTGCCCCTCTGGCACTAGGGCATCTCACTCTTTGTGTGCCTGTCACTAAGTCTACCAGCATTATGAGACCGTTTCTTCAGGCACTGATGAGGCCTCCAAACCCCCCCTTATAGCCTCATTCTGGTCTTCCAGTGTAAAGAAAACACAAGCATAAGCCCCTAGGCTATAACTTAAACATTAAAGAAGCATAGCACTGTTGTTATTGATAAAGGAACAAATTTCCAACCTTTAGGCAGCATGTCCATAGCCCTAGGTACCTGAGAAGCTTCTGGAATCTTGCAGCACTTGAGTAGCAAAGCAGGCAGCACTGGTTCTCGGGCAGTTTTCACATGCAGGACCAGCATCTCTGATGGTTGACAGAGAGAGGGTACCTTACTATCTCCAGCCCTGAGCTTATATGTCCCACAACCCTGCCTCCTTCTGGTCATGCTACCCAATTACCTCTTTATGTTGTTACCATGGTACACGCAGCTAGGAAGCTCTGCTGGCTAGGCTGCTTCAGCCTTAAAGGAGCAGGTAAATCTCAGTGCCCTGCTACAATAGTGATGATGTTAATGAAGGTTTGCTGAAAAGTAATAGATACCAAATTTACTATAAGTTTTAATTTAAGTTCATGTTTTCAACCTTCTTATAGGCTTAATGGTATCCTTTATTGGTCCTTAATTTTTGCTTCATTTCACATTGTAATAAATGGCATAAATGTTAGTTCTATAGTTAAATGTAGAAATGTGATCTCAGCACATATTTCTTATAAATCTTGGTGCTTCAGAATTGTGGTTACAATTATGTCACAGAGGGCATCAGTCATTTCACTGAAGCTTTGCAAATGGCAAACCAATTTTATATATGTTCTCCAGTTGCTAGCTGGTTATTAGGATGATGGGAAATGTGAAACTCAGTTGACAGTGACACTTGAGTAGATTCATCAGGACATCATTTATTAAAGATGTAACTAAGCAACTCTCCCCTTTTTTATCCAAATTATACTGAATGCAACATTTGCTAGACTACTACAGAGATTATTGAAAACAGCTTAATTGCCCGGAATAGTGAAACTTTAAATTACTTCTTTTGCATTCTCTCTGTCTCTCTCTTTCCCCTCTCCTCCCCCATATTTTATATATTCAAAAAGAAAATTATTGTACTCATTTATAACTGTGTAAGAAAGTACATATTCTAACACATATCAGAGAAATATTTGGAGGAAAGCACTACTGGTAGAAAGCCCCATTTCCCAAGGATCTTGAGAGAATGTTAAAAGTCTGTTCATTAATTCCAAGTTCTTCTGATTGAGGAGAAAATTTAACCTGGTAAACGGCAAACATGACATTGATTTCTTGGTTTAACTTTCACTTTAATTTTATATGTGATTTATTTGTTTTTACTACTTAGACCATTTGTTTGGAAATGACATGACTTGGACAAGAAAAACTGCAGGATGTCTAATTTACTTGGCAAATCAGGACGGAAATCAACAAAATCTATCTTTAACTTTATCACCTATTTATTGTTCCTGGTTTTCTCCTTCCTCTTCTTTTTGACCTACTCTTATTTCTCAGTATTTCTCAGAATGCGATTCTAATCTCATAACTATTATAATACACAAATCTGTATATCTCAAAAATAGCTACTATGCTTGTGTACCAATTTGCAGTGGTGGATTTTTCAAGGTATGCAATGATGTATGTCTTGAATTTCAGATTAGAATCTTTCCTTTTATATCAAGTCAGAAGGGTAAATAAGCAATTCTTCCCAGAACATGAATGCAACTGCAGTGCTGTAGGCTATAGCATAAATGAAGTGTCCAAAAAGGGAGTGTTGCATAATGCATTTTAATGTTAAAGCATTTAACATAAGGGAAACAATATGACTCAGTTTTTCCTATCGATGGACAAATCAATTGAAAATATGTTTTGTGATACAGCCAAAATTAAAGAACTGGTAGGCTGGCAAGATTCATAAGCATGTTTTAGGTTGATGGTCATGGAGCATCTGAGTAACTTCAGTTGACACAGCTATATTAAACTTATACTTTCATCAATAACAATATTTAGGTTTCATTATGGAAAAAAATTAAAGGGTTTTTTTGTGGGGGGTTGTTTTTTTTTTTTCTGTTGGGACTTTCAAAAAACAATCACAAGTAAAGAAGCAGGACTGATAATTTATTTTGCAAAGGTTTTGAAAATCCTGACTCAAACACGCAAATACACACATCTACACACACAAGTATATATTTGAGGGTTTGAAAATTATGGCCCAAGGGCACAAATATACATGTCTATAAAATGGGACACACACACAATTTTAAATAGTTTGGAAGAACAATGTTCTGTTTTGGGTCAATGGAAGTCCCATGTTAGAGTCTCACACCAGTACAAAAATATACCTCCTTTGCATTGCAGCATTCCTTGTCCTTTTGCCCTTTCACTAGCTAGTAAATGTCTATTCTCTGACAACAGCCATTTTCTTTACATCTTAACTATGAAACTTGAAATCCTGGGTGGATAGATAGGTGCCAACATCTTTCTCTTCTATTTGATTAGATATGATTAATGAAGACTGCAGTTTATTCCTTCTTTTCTTTTAATAACTGGAACCAATAGCAATTTCCTGCTCATGACCTGAAGAGTATTTCAAAAACAGAAATAAAAAACTTAAAGAAAAACCTTCCTTCCTGCCTTCCTTCCATAAAGACAAAACAAAACAATATTATTAAAGATTAGAGCCCTGAAATTAAGTGTGAGAACGCCTTTTCCTAGAGTTTCCTTATCTCTGTTTTGCACACTTAAGGACTTTAGTCTTCTTGATTCTATCCTATTAGCTTAGACAACTGAGCAACTTTGCACGTGAGTGGTTCTACTGAATTAATTGTCACATACACATAAGTACTTTTAGGATTTGAAGATGAATATAGTGCTTTGTTATTACCACAGTTCTGAAACGTAAAGAACTTGATTTTTTTCAGGTTCTTTAGACAGAGGCTAAAGAAAATATTCCTGCAAAATAGCAAATACTTACAAGAAAAATGTACAGATTTACAAATAACATGTATCATCATTGTCAATCCCTTGCAATCGAGGTTGATTGTCTTCCATGACTGTCTTATTGGTGGGTCTGAAGATGGCTGATGAGGTCTATCTGGGATTGACAGATTATGTTGCAGCTTGGGTATATGTTTCCATGTGGGCTGGGTGGCTCTAGGTTCTTAGTTTAGTCCAGGACATGATGTTTCTGCTGCTCCCATATGTCAATCTCCTGTTGTCATTATAAGGTTTCAAAGTACTGAGATGCTCACAGCAGACATGCTCCATTTGTGGCAGTCCTGGACAATAGTCTCCCATGAGTTATCAATATTGCATTTTTTTCAAGTTGGCCTTCTCTGCCTTCCTCTTGAGCATACACCTTGACTGAGCTGAGAGAATAAAGCTTGCATGGGTAACACAACAAAGTTAATGTAGGATGATCATCACCTCAATGCTCATGGTGTTTGCTTGTGAGAGGACACTAATGTTGATGCATCTGTCTACCCACTGGATTCAAAGGATCTTGCACAGGCAACATTGATGGTACTTTTCCAGTAACTGGATGCATCTCCTATACATTGTCCATGTCTCAGCTGCAGATTTGAGGCAATGTTGGATTTCTTTGTCAACGTAAGCCTTCTGTGAGAGATGGCTTCTGAGATACAGGAAATACTCAACAAAATTCTGTATACATTCTATATAGAAGTGAAGTAATTTAATCTCCAAAGGGAAAATGGCATCAACATGTTTAGATCAACATGACTTTTCTGAACTATATTTGTGCTTGAATTTGGTGAATATAATGTGTGCAATAATGTATCATAATTACAAAGCTAATATGAAACCCACACAGAAAAGGTAATTATATCCTAACCTCTTCCATTTTACTGTTAGCAAAATATTTAAATGCTATTAAACTACTATAAAATATATCAGATCTACCTTGGAGGCTGGAGGAAATGTTTGTTTGAATTTTGCATAAAATGAGTAGCTTCCTCCTTTTAAAACAAAACAAAATAAACAAAAACCCTACTAACAAAAGCATTCTTAGCAACTTTTTTTTTAATTATCTCCTCATAAATATGGTGTCCTACTATATATACAATTTAGAATGTGCCTCTACATTTTCATTAATAGTTTAAATTACCATATTTTTTTGCTTACCATTTTCCCCCGAATAAGATATGCACCCTGTTTCTGGAAGAAGGAACTGGGGAAAATGATCTTTCTTTGAAAATACTGGAAAGTATTTTTGCAGGCAAAACACAAGCAGCTGCTGTAAGAACAGCACAGAAACTTATGGCTGCTCTGTTAACCCCCTACCTACCAGAAGTGACAGGCACTTCTGACTGCCCACCTGGTTTGAGAAGAAGGGGTAGACAATTTGGTTCTCACATGGTTAGCCTGTGCATTTCTTCATTCAAGATGTGTACTCCAATTTCCAGAAGCTAGTTTTTGGGGAAGAAGGCCTCTGTTGGAGTTGAGTAAATACAGTGATATCTAAATTTTATTTCACACATGCTTACAGATAAAAACAAAACAAAAAAACCAAACTTGCCTACACAAAACACTAATAGTTACTTCCAGATTGTTAAATTTTCCCTCGACACCCAAATAAAACCCAATTTCTACTGTTTTGGAATAGGCTGTAAACTTTTAGAGATATGCTAGGTGTGGATACAGGATTGCTCAGAGCCTTTTCTAAAGGGGAATGTTTGAAAAAGGCAGCAGCTAGTACCTTCTAATTGGTATGTGTAAACAAACTGATAATGATTCAAATGCAGCAAACCTGCTCCAACTTTAACCCTGGATGTAATAGTGATAAAGTTGGAGCATATAAGCATATTATCATATTCATGCATAACAATTAGAATGAACCAGCTTTTGCCCTTCGTTTCCCTTTCAGAAGGGCTCTAAGCCTTCCTGTGTCCACACACACTAAGTATTTTAACGGGAAAGTCAGTTGTTCTATCTCAGAGCAGTTACTAAAGCTTTATCTCAGACTGATCTTTTCTCTCTCATCTCATTCATAATCAACTGAAAGTATAATTGCTAGTTTTTAATTATTCTGCAGCTTGGATTCAAGCAGTGATGAGTAGCTATTTAATCTTTTCTCAGCTTTAAATAATCTCAGCTGTGAAATAGGAGCAGATAGCATTTGTTTCTTTAACTATCACTAGTTGACTATCAGTACTGCTGCCTGCACTGATAGCACACCTATTGTTCAGGCATGATGTTCTCTATCCATAATGGGCAGTTAAGCAGAAATCTGACATCTCAATGCTAAGGCACATAAATAACAAGAATGTAACTTGTATATATGCTGGTATGGCACCACCATAGGATAATTTAGTTTCCCTCACTGTAAGATTTCTTCCAGAGTATCATTTTGGTTTTATTTTCATTTTTTACCACCTGGATACAGTTTTATTTTTGAAATATTGAGAAAATAAAACCTTTCAAATGCAATGTTTCACCCTTGAAAAACGTACACAGGAATATATATTGTATGTGTTAGGAAGCTCAGTAGGGTTTCATGCTGAATCTAGAAACAAAGGGAATTTCCAAATATTTTGATGGAAAAAAAGACAATTTGATCATTCTAGATATTCCTCATTCATACACTCCCCTCTACTTGCCACTTGCTGAGAAAGGATATAGAACTATATGGATCACTGGTCTGACCCAGTATGATACTTCTTATGGTCTTATCTTTTAACACGCATGGTAGTAGGCTTCCTGCTCCTTATGCTCACCATTCAAATTGTATCTCTTGTGCTTTAAATATAAACACTGTATAAATTCAAATTGTCTTGAAATTGCCATATTTTTCAACTTCAAAAAAGAGGACACCTGTGGGGGAGAGGGCAAGGAGAGAGGAAAGGGGTATATGGTTGTGGGGAGCAGTGATATGCCCCCTGCCCTCTTAGCCCTGATGGTGCCCTGCTCTCCTGCCCTGCAATCCCCTCAGTACTTCCCAGTCTTGGTAGTGCACCTCATTCTTGACCCACAGCCCCTTACTCCCTCCCAGCCCTGCTGTCCATTCAGGTCGCCCGGGCATGCACACACGCACACGCACATGCACACACATACACACTCGCCTGCCAGCAGCTGCTGGGGCCTTGCAAGCAGAGCATGTGATCTCCCTACAGCCAATCAGCTTGCCTCGCTGCCCCCAGCCCCAAGCAAAAACAAATGCAAAAGAAAAACCCGGACATTTGCTTGCATTTTAAAAATCCCACCCAGATGGAGGACCAGGGGCCAAAAAAGAGGACATGTCTGGGAAAACCCTTTATTAAGACAAGCCTGTAAGGGGAGAGGATTTATATTAGAGATTTGATTCTTTGAGAAACATGAGCAGTAGTCTATGCAAAAGATTAGGCTAAGGATTAGGAACGGGCAGTTAATTTGTTAACAAAAGGGAAGTTAACCACAGTTAACCCTTGGGAACTCCAAGGGCTTGGTGTTAGAATGCATTCTCTACTATCTTTCTGTAAAAAACACATAATAACATGTTTTTCTTTTTCTAAGCCGCCTGACACATAACATGTATTATGCCATTAACTGGTTAATTGTATAAAATAATTAGGCATGCAAAATAATTATCACACAATAAAAATGCCCAAGATATAAAAATGGCCACTGTGGCAGTGTATCTTTGGTGCCTGCCACTTGAAGGACAGGAACAGGCAGCCACTAGGTACCTGATGAGGATGGCCATTTTAAAACATAGGCCAGAGAGGGACCAGTCTATGTTGAGCAGCATTGCTCAACATAGACAACATTGATTATGTTGAGCAATAGAGAGACAATGTCAAGAGACAACATTGACTGAGTTGCTCCTGAAACACCCTGGAGGTAAGGGTGAATCTATGGGGGTGGAAGAGGCCTCATTGATCCTGGGCATCATTTGAAACTGCACCCTGCCAGGGGTGGGTAGCCTGATGGGGCTGTTCATGGTGGGACAGCCCCCAAGAAATGTCAGGCCTGTTACTGCCCCGGTGAAAGGTGAGGAGGGGTGCCTCATAACCCTAGCCCCCACATCTCAGTGGGTAACCCGGCAAGGAGGTTAGCAGGACCAAGGGGGTCTATAGTGGGGTGGGGAGCTCAGCGTGAATGAGGGGCAAGGAGCCCCAAGTCTGGAAAAGGGCATGGAGCTTAGAGAGAGGCAAGGAGCCCAGAGGCTAGGAGCTCAGTGTGTGTGAGGGGCATGGAGCCTAGCAAGTGGCAAGGAGCCTAGTGACAGGCAAGAGGCCCAGAGTTTAGAAGCTCCTTGTGTGTGTGGAGCAAGGACTCCTGAATGAGTGAGGAGCACTGAGCCCAATGAGTGTGACTGAATTTAGGGGCCAGGATGGTAACCTGGATGCCATCTGCAAAGTATGGGCCATAGTGTAGGGGAGGTATGGAGCCATGGATAGTGTCCCCTAGCAATGGGGCATATAAGGGGCAGTCTCCCAAATTTACCACCAGTCTATTATAATAGCAAAGTTGTGGCAGGTGAGACTGGGTGGACTGCCCTATGTAGACAGGTGGGTGGGCTGACTTGGGACACGGCCCCAAGCTTGCCCCCTGTCACAGCCACAAAGCTGTAAGTCTGTTACATGAAAAATATGGAACATCTTTATCATTGGTCTCCATCAGGCTTTAATTTGAACATGTGGCACATCACAGTTTGGCTAGGACCTCCAATACCCCCCAGTAGACTGCTCTTCTCTCTTTTTTCAGAAGCCCATTGGCAGGACAAGCATATACACAAAAACACCTCATAAGGTCCCTGAAGAATGTGAACCTTGCATCTCCTGCCCCTCCCCTGCCCTTCACACAGATCTCTCCAGACATGCACAAGGGTTGGGGGAGTAACTCCTTCACACAGCAGTAGCCCAGCTGACTTCTCATTCCTATCACAGCTAGAGAGAGATAACCGCTCCTGCCAGCACTCTCTAGCTCCTGCTCCTATTGCTGGTGAGTGCTGAAAGAGCAAGTACCCAAAATACTTTATTCCCATCTAGATAATCTTGCCCTTTGAACATGAAACGGGTCACATGGTGTGACAGTTTCTGTTGTGATATTGCCTGTTGCTTGATGGAAATAACATCTGTCGGGGGCCTAAAGGTGTTATTAAATGTTACTAGTATTGCCAATTCCACCATGCCAAAAATCATGAGACAAACTGTTTAAAAAATCAAGAGATTGCATATAAATCATGAGATGCTATTTTTGAAGTGTGTGGAGGGTGGGTTTTTTTTTGTGGGGGGGGAGGTTGTTTGTGAAGGTGTGGGAAGCAGAGGGTGCGAGTCCGGGGTTTGAAGCCTGGAGGAAGGGGGGGATCCTCTGAACACCCTGGCAGGATATGGGGTACTGTGGGTCAGGAGTGAGAGGCAGTAGCAGGGCTGGGGAGGCTGTGGCTTGGGAGTGAGGGGCAGGCATACAGAGACAAACACACACATCCAGCTGGTAAGTGGAGGGGAAGGGGTGGGGGGGAGATCAAGGCCCCTACAGTGAGGAAGGGAGTGGGGCAGAAGCAGGGGTTGGGGCAAATTGTCCAGAGGCATGGGAAGGGTGTGGCTCCCTGCAGCTGCATGCACCTCCTAGGGGTGGTTTGGGGCAGAGGTGGGCTGCCTGCTGCAGGCTTTGGGCTCTGCACCCTTCTGCCTTTTCCCTGGGAGTTCAGCTGCATGACCATTGCTTCTCCCCAGGCAGGCAGGAAATGTGGGGTGCACTAGCTGCACACATATCCCCTGCCCACCCGGTGGCAGGAAGCACACTGGCGTTGTGTGGCTAATATCTCAGGGCAAAGGCAGCAGGGCACAGAGCCCTGAGCCCACAGTGGGAAGCCTGCCTCTGCCCTGTGGGGGGCACATGACCCCCATGCCTCCTCCAGGGGTGTGCACAGCTGTGGGAAGCTGCATCCCTGCCCCACACCTCTGGATGACTCATCCTGGCCCTGGGACCCCATTCACCCAAGACCCTGCTCCTGCCCCACTCCCTCCCTCACTGTGGGTGCCTAAATCCCTGCCTTCCACCACCCCTTCCCCTACACAGACTTACCAGCTGGGAAAATCTGGAGAGTTGAGGGTTTGATCAGGTGATCATGAGTCACAGTTATTTTGACTAAGAAATCCCAAGTCTTACAATGTTTTTCATGACAGTTGGCATTACTGTGTTACAGTTAGCACATACTAACTCTAAGGAATGTTAGGACTTAGCTTGTGCTTTTTCTAGTTGCACACTGTGGTTTCAGACCATCTCTAATGTGTACAGCTCTGACTTGCTGCTAAAGGATTGGTGAACATGGGACTGGTTAGGAGCTGCAAAGTCTTCCCAGTGGTTCCAGATTCTCCAGCAGCACCCCACCAACCTGAGCCTCCAACACCCCATAGCTCCCCTACAGTTCCCTGCTCACTTGCCTCTTTCCCCACTTACACAAAACTGTCTGGTATCCCTATCTCTCTGTCAATCCAGAGCAGTAGAGCTCTGGATGATACATTGTTTACATGGGCTGAGAGTGGTGCATCCTGGGATACTGGAGGACTGCAAATGGCTGGTATTAGCCCTGTGGAGCTGACTGATGTTACTGCAAGGCAAGCTGTTTAACACCAGCTGGAGATAACCCTTGCCCAAAGAGGTATACATTTGAGACGCTCAAAGGGCATGTAGTTCATCTTTTCCTGCATGATTCATGGACATTCCCATCTTAATGTCTATCACCACCCTAAAAGGTATTCTCTAATTTAGATTAATTCAGGGAAATACTATGTTCTACATTATAAAGATAATGTAGCCTTAATGATCCTAGGGTATCTTTTATAGTCCTATAATCTATAAATAGATTGTCTGACATAGACTTGAACTAAACCCAGGCTCAAGAGTTTGTTGCTCTCCTATGATTTGGCTCTGATGCTGTTAAGATTGAATGCATATAGTTAAGAAATTCCTGAGTTTTCATGCTTTACTATCATGTTGTCTCTATAGGGTTGCTAGAAAACCAGAGGTTCCACAGCCAGTTAGGTTTTTGACAGATGTATACAGATATGCAATTGGGAGCTTAGGAAGGCTGTGGCACTGGTCTGTGATTTTTGGCAGCTGAATTGCAGTTTCAAATTATAATGAAAATGTGCAAGAAATGATTTTTTTATCTTTCTGGGAGTTTACCTGAACAGTGGTCAGAGGTCAGTTACCATCCAGATCCAGAGGTATGGGACTCGAGAGCTAGATGCAGTCATGATAGAATGGTGTCTACCCAGACGGTAAGATGGGTCATAGCAAGCCTATAGTTGGACTAGGTCAATTCTAGAGCTCTACTTCTTTATGATTCTATGATACTGATGGCATGGGAGGGATAAGCATGAAAAGGGATAAAGCTTATTAAGAGGAGATTTTAAAGGTAATTGTCAGATTTAGCAGTTCCTCTCCAGACAAACACTAATTTGTTCCGATTATCTCTTTATTCATTCATATGTCAATGTTTTCCACCCCATCTCAAGAAAACAGTACAATAATTGCAAACCCCAACTTAACCAAATTTACCCTGTAGTTTATTGTTTTCCCTTTGAAGTCAAAAGTTGCTCACCAGTTGACTTCAGCCCTACATGCTATCTGACATTTCTATTAGTGGATAACACAAGATCTCATTATTCTGTTTTATAAGTATCCATTAGTGTAGTTTAGTTTTTATTGTGGAAGAGCTCTGATAGGGATTTGAGCTTAGTCATATAACTTTTGAGAGAAACAGATATTGGAATTTTGGGGTGGGGGGGTTTTGTTTGTTTTTTTGTTCCTACACCTTACATAGCTGCTTCTAAACCAGTGATTCTCAGCTTTGAGATCCTTGCAAGGTTGCCATGAGATGCCACACAATGTTACCACTATTTGGTGTGCAAACATGATTTGCAATATAAATCCAGAGTGTTTTTACCACAATGGATTCCTATTTGAAAATTGTGACTTGTTGTGATCTTTCTGCGTTTTTTGCAACAGAATTGCTTTACTAGCTTTCTATAGTAATAAATAAATAAATAAATAAATAAAAAATAGAGTGAAAACTAAGAGATGGCATTTTCTGATGAGTGCTTCAAGTCTAAAAAGGTTGTGAGCCACTGTTCTAAGCCAAATGTCTGTTTTATGATTAATTTACTTTTCTTAAAATTAATGTAAATCCTTTTAAAATATCTTCTCCCCTCATTCCCCACCAATCCTGCAATTGTGACTGAAGGAAGGCACCCATTACATTCAAAGGAAACTTTTCCACTCTGAAAATGTCAAAATACTCAACCCCAGACTTGTGCTGACAATGTATGTCACAGATTCCGGTAAGTATCTATTATATTGTGCTGTAACCACGTAAATATTTCACTACGTTCACCCGTAGAGTTATTGATGTCAATGTGTTTGTAAAGACTTATTTTCAGAACTGCAGCTTAACTGAAAGAACATATTGCTCATTCTAAGACTTTTAACATTTGCTTTAAGTGTGTTCATTGAATTCAGTAAGACTACTCTGACGCTTAAACTTAATCCTATGTGTACATCTTCACAGGATCAGTATTTAAGGGAATATACACAAAATGTAATGGCCTAGTCTTCTGGAAAAAAAAACTCAAAGCTGTAAAAAACAATACAGAATGGCATCTAATGGTAATTTATAATACAGCTGTATGTATTACATAGACATGGATGAAAACAATAAATAGAATTTTATTTTTAAAAACCTGAAAATCTTTCACATATTTTCATTATTTTTTTATGTAGCAGAGCCTCAACATACTATTTCCAGTAAAGGATTAGTTTTCTTTTACATATTAGATGGAAACAACATGGCATCTCATTTTAGATTTTCCATATATTTTATTGGTGTCCCACATTTCTTCATAAAGTGAGATAATCATTTCACCATGGCTCACTTAATTTGCCTGTAAACCCTGCAGTGAATGCAAAATGGAATGATTAGATAAACCAATTTTCAGATAACTTATTCCAAAGAAATCCACATTGCTACTATGTAAAATAAGCCACAGACAATCTTATTTTGTTCTCTACTCTGCAGGAGGTAGTAAGAGCAGATAAAAATGAATAAATTGGGTCAACAACAGTAGGGCTTCCAAAGGAGGAGCGGTAAAGGAGAAATCTTTTGTATACATTCATATTTCCACAGCAGGTTTCACAGAAAGTGGTGATTGTCAAGAATGTCATATTGTGGATTTTTTAAGTATCTAATAGTTTTCAAAACTACTTTTCCTTTTGCTGTCAATAGCTGAACTTTAAATTGTAGGTTTATCATCCTCAGAAATGAGACATGACAGCTAAATGCATCTGAAGCAAATTCTGTCTATGTAAAATTAATCTTTATGGAACCAGGTACAGGATAACAATATAGTGTTGTATGTTGAATGTATCTGACATTTACTGTGTTGAATAATAGACATCAGAGTTGATTATCCTGGTCAGGCAGTGGTTAGATTCTGTTTTATTAACAATTTCTGAGGGTGAGTAAAGAGCTTACTGAGAGTTTGTGTGAAAACCTAGAACTGCACAAATGTAGTTGTAGATGGTATTATACTGAATTTTATTTATAGTATTCATTATATATGTTATTTTATTTATTATGAAATATTTATATATTGCATATTATTTTATACTGTAGTTATGAAATACAGTAAGCTTACACAACACAGCAAATTTAGAATTTTTTTGATTCATTTAGATTTGGTCCCCAAAATTGAGATTATAAAGGGCAAAGTCATCTTAAGGATAGCAAAGTTGGCAAGTGGGTAGTTTTTTTTCATTTGCCTGTTTTGTTTCAGTAGGACAATTCATGGAGTGGAGTAGTACTGGGTGGGCACTTCCTTTTGGAAGTACTAAACCACAGTGTAGTAACTACCTGTACTGAGCCGTACGGGTGGCACATGCTTAGATTTCCTTGTTATGCCTCTGTAGCAGCAAGCTATAAGCAGGGAGCACACCACTACACCAATGTAGGTAGTGATCATGTGTAGAATCATTTGTTTGCTACGTCACTGTAGCCTGCCATACAGTGATGTAGCACATTGCTACGTCACTGTAGGGTGCCGTGTAGACACTCCCGTTTAATGTGTAAGATCTGGCCCTATCTTAGACACAACAACAATAACAAATAAAACACAAGATATAATACTGAACAATAATCATGGAAGACAAAGTTGTGAAAATATTACTGGGGATGAAGAAAAGGTAGGAAATATTCTTCCACAGATCCAGAGAAAATGAGTTTCTAGATTAAAATAAGCAAGCGTGCTAATAAGCATAGCTCTGTTTGCCATATGCCCTAAGTCAGCATGATTATTTTTTAGACCCTCTAAGCAGGATGTAGCATTGTCTTTATTATACTATTTACCTCTGTCATTTATCACAGTATCCAAATGAAAATAATAATGCTTAGAAGGAGTGAGGTCTAAGAAAGAATCTGACGGAGGGAACAGTGTGATATCTCTAAAAGAAGCACACAATTGTTTCAGATGTAGAAGATGAAAAGCCATGCATGCCAAGTAAATATAAAGAGAATAGTAAGATAAGATGGCTTGGAAGAATATCAGGTGAGAATGAAAAGGCAAGGTGGGAAAGA
>NW_005841984.1:1671695-1686105 GCF_000455745.1 Alligator sinensis
CTATAAGCTTTGAAGGTAAAAAAGTATAACTGGTGGTAAAAGGATTCAAGAACTGTGTGTGATTTGTTCACATCTCTAAAAGAGGAAGATAACTTTAGCAGTGATATTTTAGAAGTTCTGGGGTGTGAGAAGAACAAGAAAGTTAAAATAATTCATATGAGATATGGTTAAAATATAGCCATAGTAAGGAAATATTTATTTTGGAGATATTAACCTTGAAAAATGAGTAAGATGTATTGAGACATTGTATAGCTACCAAAATGATTGAATGAGGAAATTTTATATTATTTAACTAAAACCAGAAATATCATTAATAGAAAACATATTACTAATGATGCCTGCTCTGGCATGGCTGAATTTTCTTTTTCAGTCTTTTCAGTCAGTTCATCTTTCTGCCAGGCTGACATGGCATAATTTAGGATATCTGGCAACTTAATTTTACTGATTATGTTTAATCCTTCAGATCTCAAAAGAAGCCAAGATAGCACAAAGGTTGCAGACCTGGGGAATATAATGGAGGTGTCAATGATGATGGGAGAGGCATAGGTAGGTGGCAGATGAGGAAGAAATCTAAGATGGCTAGTTCTGCAAAGAGTGACACTGAGATGTTCAAAAACATGGTTTTCTCTAAGTGACCTAGCTTAGATTGGGAGTGAACAACCTGGATACCTAATATTTGCCCTTGGTGGAGAGGGCAGAGGGGGAAAGCTCTGTCCTCTTAGCCCTATGGCGCTGCCAGCTGGGGCAGGGTGCAGAGCTCTAGCATAGCACTTGTACCTGTTTTTTACACTTTGCCTGCAGAAATTAACACATTCTTTTAATGCCTTTCCATGAGGGTAAGGCGAGTGGGTTTTGTTCCAGTTTTGAAAGTCTTCCTAATATCCAAACTAATTCTCTGGTTCCAATTTAAGACCTTTTTTTTTTTTTCTTGTTCTGTCCCGTGCAGCCACTGAGTATAGTCTATCATCATCCTCTTATAATTCATTAGATTTTTAAACGTGCAGCTCCTGCACATGCCTAGAGTCCCTGCCATATTAACAAGTCTCAGCATCTTTCGTCTGTCATACTCGAGTCTGCCTCTGAATCCCCTGCAGGACACAGTCCAGTAGATGTTGTCAGACCATGCCCGATAATGCTGAGTTTGGCAAAAAACAGAGCAGTTATGTCATGATTACTTTTATTTAAAAATGCAGATGCTGAAGGAAGTAATGGTAGTAATGCTGTTTCTCAAATTATTATATAATATCAGTAGTGCTTAGATGCATAAGTCCTCTTTAGTTTGAAGGGGTTCATACCTTCATCTCTCATTTCCCAGGAGGGTGCCCAAGCCTGCCTGCTTTTGAAGCTTGCCTCTGGGAAGAAAGAAATTAAAAAATCCATGGAGCAGAGAGTCAGCAAGCCACAATGAGTTTCCCTTTTTAGCCTGATGATGTGGGCACTTACCTGGAAAGGGCATATCTAGGTATTTTGTATTAAATAACTATTGGATAAATCACAGTGTTTACTTTCATTTCACATGCAACTTTTCCCCCAAATCTGGCCACATTTATGCCACATTTAAACTGTAGCTTCTATGGTACATATGGTACATTTTTTAGTTCTACATTTCTATTAATTTATTTTTATGAAAACTGAAGAATCACTGAGAGAGAGTAAGATGGCAGACAGAAAGTTAAATATCAGTCTTACTAAGATGAAAACAATGAATTACAAGAACGGAGCCAGCTAAGTTCCTAGTCTGGAAGGAGAGGAATTGGTGATGGCTAGATTTCATGAGGAAGTGATTATTACCCTCTATTCCTCACTGGTGAGGTCATATGGAGTACTGTGTCCAATTTTGTGCCCCCACCCCCCTCCCCACCCCACTACAGAAAGAGAGTGGACAAATTGGAGAAAGTCCAGTGGAGAGCAATGAAAATGTGGCACATGGTTTATTAGGAGAGGCTGAGGGAACTGGGCTTACTTAGTCTAGAGAAGAGAGGACTGAGGGGGGATTTAATAACAGCCTTCAACTACTTTAAGGGGAATTCAAAAGAGGATGGAGCTAAACTGTTCTCAGTGGTAGCAGATGACAGAACAAGGATCATTGGTTTCAAGTTGTAGCAAGGGATGTTTAGGTTAGATATTAGGAAACACTTTTTTCACGAGGTGGGTAGTAAAACACTAGAACAGGTTACCCAGAGAGGTTGTGGAATCTCCATCCTTGGAGTCTTTTAAGATACAGCTAGACAAAGCCTTGGCTGGGATGATCTAGTTGGGGATGGTCCTGCTTTGAGGAGGGGGTTGGACTAGGTGACTTCCTGAGGTCCCTTACAACCCTTATTTTCCATGATTCTATGATTAACATAATATATAAGGTTAATAAAGTGGGGGGAGATAGAAGTGACAATTTTTGCCTGATCTGGCCACAGAAATGCTCTATAGCCATGACCAAACACAAGTGCACAGCTGCAGACAGCTTAAAATGGCTGACCAGGTGAAATTATGACCCCTCATTGCATGAGGTATTGGATTAAGACGTTTGGAAATGTATCATCTTTTGTAATTTGTGCCTGTGGAGCTCCCAGCCTTCCACTGCTTTCAGAATGGGAGGGGGGAAAGAGAGTGGGAGGGAGTTCAGTCTGAGGGGTTTTCAGCCCTGCGGGAAGGTGGAGTGGGTGTATTGGAGCCCTCCTGAGGTGGTGGTGTACCACTGACCCTTCTAGATTTCTTCAAGACCATGGGTACAGAGAGAAATGCAGCTCCCAGCTGTAACTCAGAACATGTTCTGCAAAGTATTCTGAGTTACAGCGTTACCTCAGACCAAACAGAAGTTCACTGTTGGTTCCAGGGGGAAGGGGAAATCAGGCTGCCAGCTGGTTTTGGCACTGAATTGACAACCCAGCCTCTTGAAGTTCCAAGAACAAGCTCCCTCCACTGCCTTTCCACCCTCCCATCTGAAAACGGTGATCACTGGCAGAGCCATGGCCATTGCTATGGGGATGTGGCTGCAAGCTCCCAGATATTGGCTTAAGAATGTAAGAATGGTATTTAAAGGTTTGCTTTTTGGGAATTGGCTTATAGGTTATATATATATAACAAGTATATATGCAAGTTTATATATAAACTTATATGCATTAGAATAATGGTTATAGCAGCAAGGGTTAATTGATTTTTAAAAGACTAGGTCTCATATATAGTTTTCCCAGCCTTCAGAAACAGACAGGGTGTCTAACCCAGGCAGGAAAACAGCAAGGCCACACATCCTGGGTAACTGAAAACATCCAAACTTTATTTTCATAATAGAGAGAGGCCTGGCTTCAGGGGCACAGTGCCTGCTTGCAAAAAGCCTTACGCTTTTCAGGGAGACGGACTAAATTAGAAGGATACTGGTAAAGACCCATATTAGGACATGGGCATGTGATGAGTTTATGAAAATGGGATTTTGGCTGACAACATAGGATGTGGACAGTATGACGACCACAGAAAGACCAATTAACAATGCCCAAAGATGAAGAGTCATAGGAGAAATAAGAATACAAAAGGAAGAGGTTTTTCAAAACAGCAAGGGGCAGTTGGCATCAGGTTCCAACCTCCAAAGTTGCTGAAGTCAGACATTCAAGCAAAGAACCTCAAGGTGGTATTTACATACCAGCCAGATGGACAGCTCTCCTTGTGTATATTCTGGGACTGGGAAATGTGGGCAATGTATGTTGTACCTGCTTTGCCTGCATTGCTATCATTTCCTATCCCTGTGTGTCAATAAATTTGCTTATTATCAACCATCAGGAGTTGTGGTTGATCTGAAGGTTGTGCTTGTCCAGAGAAAAGGTATTGGGGCTGGGTTGTCAATTCAGTGCCAAAACCAGCTGGCAGCCTGATTTCCCCTTCCCCCTGGAACCGACAGTGAACTTCTGTTTGGTCTGAGGTAACGCTGTAACTCAGAATGCTTTGCAGAACATGTTCTGAGTTACAGCTGGGAGCTGCATTTCTCTCTGTACCCATGGTCTTGAAGAAATCTAGAAGGGCCAGTGGTACAACTAACCTGAAAACTGGAAAAGACTTAAAGGGAAAACTGCACTTGAAGATTGCACTTGTAATTAATATCTTTTGACACAAATCATGAAAAATCTAGGAGACACGAGATTTTTCAAGATCCAGTTAATTTTTGTTGATTAAGTTACTGGTGACTGTCTGAGAACTATGATCTATACAAAACAAACCTACTAGTATCACTGTCAGGCCATACTGATAAGATTTGGCAGTTCTGCTGTACTTGGGTTGGAAACCATGATTGTTATTTCAGCTAATTTAAAAGCACATGTGAACTAGATTCTCTTTAATATGGTAAAGGCAACAGATGTGCTCAGCAAACCAGAGGGCTCATTTACAATCTGTCTGAATTGATGGGATTGCCGGCAAAGCTTTTTAATTATAGAAAATGGGGGCTCAGTTGACCAACATGATGGTGAAATGATTCTCCTCAAATAGACTGGCAGAACACCAAGAGAAACTGATATGCCCAGTAGAGTAATTTGCAATATAATTTACAGCTCATGATACTGAGGCCATTTTTGGTCCTCACCACTAGGCGAAATCTTTAGGGACCTATTGTAAACAATTATATGAAAATATGTTTTTCATTTTAATGGAAGGATTTTGAAATTTATTTCCAGTGTAATTCAAAACATTTTGTTTCCATTAGGCACCTGTAGATGTATTTTGCAGGATCTTAAATATATGGCAGAAATATGGTTCTATAAGCAACTAGAATGATTCCCTGGATTCATTTAGTCTTGTTTTTCTCTCCTCTTTCTTTAATTTTTTCACATGTAATTTCTTCCTCATAGGACTGAATACTTATCTACTCTTTCTGTTCTCTTGTTTTCACTTTCTTTCCCTTTTCTTTGATATTAATGCTTGTGTTTCCTATTAAAACATTTACTTCCATATAGTTTTCCTTTCTTATGGCCTTGTGACAAGGTATATAATAGAATTTGCAGATTTCTTGGAATCTGACAGGGCTGCACTGTAAGTGCTTTTTCTATGGCCTCAAACTTGCAACCTCTGGGTTGCTAACTGTGCAGTATAGTACCCATACCACTCAAGCTCACACTTGTATATGCTGGCAGTTTCAATTGGCACTTTACACAAATACCAAACCCCTATATAACTGGTTTGTATTTCTTTATTGTTCTTTTAATCAATGTACTGAACTGTAGCATTTTGAAGTCTGGGAACAGAAATACTATGCAATTCGCTATATGAGTGCTGCATCTTGTACTTGTACTACAGTAGGATCACCATAGTTGTATCTGATGTTTGTGCTTTTCTTATTTGTAACTGATTTTTTTTCTTTCTACTTGGTGGTTATTTTTAAGAACATATTGGTGCAGTGGCAGTATCGTAGCCAATAAGGTTAATCGGAGGCGTGATTATTGCTAGTTGAAAATGTTTCTCTTTGCTTGGGTTTTCAGCATTGCAGTCTCTATTTCTATCACCAGGTATTGTTTGAGTCCTCAGGCATCTGCAATTTTATCTAAATAACTGTCAATTTTTTGTGCATTACGTAAGGCCTGGGTTGTATCCATGGTTCACTTACCATACCTTGATTGGCCTTCCTGTTGTTATACTATAATTTCTTATGAATGCTTTCAGTTTTATAGTATTATTTCATACTGGGATTTCAATTGATGTTTTCTATCCATCCAGCTCTGTTCTATTTTATCATGATTTGTCACTTTTGAGTCTTATAAAAGACATTTTTGCAGGTATGACAGACATGAACTTTTTGATTATTAAAATCTGTGTGTGGGTGGAGCCCATAATTCTATATATGTGATTCGGTAATTTAGAAACAGATGTAAAGACGCTAACCATCTTCTTTTGCCCAATTAGCATCCACTTAACTATTCATATATCTTTCTCAGATAGTTCATCGGTCTGTGGATTACATGGACTACTCTTCATAGTGTGTCCAGGCAAATGCAGATGTGTAGTATGTGGTACCACAGACCCCATCTACAGCACTACACACCACACATACAGGCCTTCCCCATGCTCCCAATTTGCAGTGCAGAACAGTTTTTTGACTGCAGGAAGATCCCAGGGTCAAAAAACCTACACCTAAAAAAGAGGGATGGAGCACATGGTGGAAGTGCCCGCTACCCAAAACCAAAGCCTGGCTGGCTGGAGCCACACTCCTACTACCTGCTACAGGATTGCTGTGGCTGTGGCTCTTAGAGGCCCCTGCGGCCCCAGGTAAGGCAGCAAAGACCAGCACAGTTGCGGGCCTCAGCCTCCCCTACCCCACTCAAGGCAACATGCCATGCACCAAGGCATGAGTGGCATTGGCATTTCCCAGGGACAAGTAGCAGTGGAGCATAGTGCACTACTGCTGTTTATCCCTGGGGAAATGCACATTCCTACTCATCGGGTTGTGCCCCAAGTGTACGAAACTTAAACTTGCTTCCACTCTCCTGAATTCCTCACATCTATACCGTGGTCTCTTACCTGAAATTAACTCATTACAAATACCAATATTGGCTTGACATGACGCACTAAAATAATAGTGGATGTATTTCTTGGCTGAGTTGCTTCAAAAACTAACAGTAGTAATCAACTATCAGTAGTGCATGCAGTGGTTTACAGCAGTTCAAAGGCTTTTGAAGCCCCACAAAACACACACAGAGCACGCAAAAAGGTTCTCTGTGCACATTTGCAGGACAAAACCAAAATTAGATACCGGGAAAACCTGGTATCTTAAAAAAAAAAAGTGGGGCAGAGCACATGGCTGCAGTCTGCCAGAGCCACACTCCTGCTACAGGCCAGGCTCTGTGCACCCAGATCACTGCTGCTGCAGCCCTGGGACACCTCCAGGATGCCAGGTAAGGCTGCTGGCCTCGGCTTCCCCTACTGGGGCAATTAGCCACACATCAGAGCATGCGTGTGGGAACGTTCCTCAGGGACAAGTAGCAGTAACACAACTATGTGCCTCTGCTGTTTATTTCCAGGTAAATGCCATGTGCATGCTCATCTGGATTCACCCATAATGATCTCCTTTATTCCAATAGAAAAGTACTAGTAAGCTTTTGGTAGACTTGTAATCTCTGAACATGTCTTCAATTTGTGAGATTCATTGTAAGCCAATAAATTGGGTCTTTTGCCTATCTATTGACCCTCCAGATACTTTACAGATCATTCAGTTCTCTGGATTTGACTCTCTTCTTTCCATTCAACTCTGATACCAAGGCGAACTTATTTTTGTACAGCCCAGGGGTGTCAAAGAAATGGCCCATAGGCTGTATCCAGCTTGTGGAGTCCTATCATCCAAACTGCAGTGCTACCCATGAGTCTCAGAGTGAATCCAGATGCAGCAAGCAGTGTGCATTAGATCAGCCCCATGTGCTGATGGAGTTGGTCCAAGGAGCATGCCACACTCATAAGAACACAAGAGCTCCCAGTTATTGACAGACCATCAGTTCATCTCACCAGGAAGAAAGCTGTGCTTGGAGGACCACTAGGCACTGCAGAGCTGCTTTCCTGTCCCTGGCCTGATCCTGTCTCTGGGCAGTTTCAACTCATTCAAAGGCCAGTAGGCACTGTCCAGTGTATTCTGCTCAGTGTCGTCCCACCTTGGCACACTAGTTATAAACCTTTGACCTCCATTCCCATCTCTGTTCTGTTTTTAGTTGTTCCAAGCAATTAATTGTTGCTTTCCTAGTGGCCTTTCTTTCTAAGGGAGGCTTGTAGCATTTCTTAGTTGGACATAGCACATGATCTATCTACAGTAACAAATAGGCCTGTATCACACAGTGGCAGAGGGTGGATGCTGAAAAGGAGAGTGAGCAGTATATGACAAGGGTCCTTTATGCTGTTCCTCTCACTTGCAGCCTCCAGCATTTAGGGTTTAGGAAATTCTGATTCAGTGGTTGTACCCCTGACTCCGACTGTAAATAGCTACCTTTCTTCCAAGCAATTTCTCCAATCCCTTCTTGAATTTGGCTAAACTGTCAGCTTCCACAATGTCTTGTGGCACTGAGTTCTATGCTTTAATTACACACAGGGTATGTCTACATGAGATGTTTACTGCAAGAGCTGACTAATTAGCTTCATAATAAAATGTCACTGTCTACACATGTGGAGCTATTAGGATGGAGTACACTAATTAACTCCACCGTAGGATAGTACTGCCAGATGTACTTGTATCTGGCAGTACTATCCTATGGCGGAGTTATTTACTCCAACACAACACACTGCCCTGGCTGGCTGGGGCATGAGAGTGCTTCAGTGCAGGGGCTGCCTTTCAGTTAGTCCCATAGTGAAGCACCAGTGTGTCCCAGCCAGCCCCATGGCAGCACATTGATCCAGGTCAGAGCAGCCCTGGGATGGCAGGCTGACCCCCTTTATATCTTGTTCATCTATGAAATTGCATGGGAGAAATCTGCTACCAGAATCCCTTCTCTGGGTTCATTTTTAACTTTACAGTGGCAACTTTAAGGTCATCCAGTTTGGTGGTTGTTTGAACATTGTTTTGCTGTGTTGGCATCAACACAAAACCCCTATGTCACTGCAATTCTCTCTGGTTACAATGATGCTCCAACCATACATTGTAAAGTATCTACTTGCAGTTTTATATCCCGGTTTTTATAATATTTTAGTTTTGGTTTGAGAGTAATAATGTGTTTTTGTGTTTTGTAGATCTTCCTTCTCTGGATTGTTATCCACATATCATTTTATATTCCTCCTCCTCTTCTCCTCCCCCCGCACCTGCCCTCTGATTCTTTTGAAGTGTTGCTATTTCTGATAATCATAGTATACATTTTATTAGATAGTTCATCGTCCCAAATGTGGGTTCCAGTTCTTTGAGAGAACTTTGTACTTTTGACTGATTTTTTATCATTTTCATTTTGTTTGGATTGTTTGATGGCTTCTTTTTCTGAGAGCTATACCAAGTAAATCTACCTTTCTACAATTTGCTGTGAGGGTTGCAGTCCTTTAATTTGTGTGCCATGCTATTAGATTTTTGTCTCTGGCATAGCACTATACTAGAGTATTTTGCAGCTTCAGAAACAGCTACTGAGAATGCATGGTAACCTATGACATCCTATTTCTGGATAATTCAGAAGAGCAGTCCTGCCATATATTTTGAATCTATACAGAGACACATATTATTCTAACTAAATTCCATGCCCTTGGGTCATACAAATTAGGCCTGTGCAAAGCAGCAAGTATTTGTTTTGGATTCAGATTCGGCCGGTTTGGAGGGACAGTGATTTGATTCCGTGATTTGAATCACTGTCCGAATTTGATTCAGCTGATTCAGATCCAGAGATTCAGCACTGATTCAGAGATTTGGCCATAGACTATACAGGCAGTATTCCTCGACAATGCTGGACACAGCTGCCTCCAGCTGGTAAGTCTGCTGTGGTGGGTGGAGGGGAGAGGGAAGGGGGCTGGTGCAGATCAACATCCCCACAGTGAGGGAGGGATTGGGGCTGGGGCTGGGGCTGGGGCTGGGACAAGCTGCCCAGCCAGGGCAGGGGGGCACAGGATTCCTGCCACTGCATGCAGCCAGTCCAGGAGCTGCTCTTCCAGTGGCTCCTCTGGCAGCTCTCGCCACCAGTCTGGGAGGGCATGTTCCTCTGGATCTGCGTGGGGTGGGCTGGGCTGGGCTGCACTCCAGATGGGTGGTAGAAGGTGCTGGGAGCGGAGGCTATGCCCTCCTGCCGCTCACCTAGCTGGGGCAGGGAGATGTGGGGCAGTGCTGCTGCACTGCCTCAGACAAGCAGTGCGCAGTGGCAGAAGCTGCTCCAGCCTCCCTGCACCTCCTGGACAAGCCGTGCTTTTACCCTACTCTGCTCTGGCTGGGCAAGCAGTGACAGAGTATAGGGGTGGGTGCATTCACCCAGATCAGGGCAGGGCTGGAGGCAGGGTAGGCTAAACTGGGATGGGTAGGCTAAACTTGTCCCAAGCTGTCTGTTCCAGCTGAGCAGGGAGACATGCTCTCATGCCCCCCACCTTCTGGCCTGGGCCACTACAGGCATGTAGCTACATTTCCAGAATCAAAAATGAATCTCTCTTCACTTGCCTATCAGTTCAATCTATGCAGTTTAGATTAACCTGTGAATATTTAATCCATTCAGCCCCAATTTTTTTGATTTGTCTGTACTTAGCCTACGTGAACATCACTGCATGCCTTAATGGCTGCTTTATAAAGTAACTTATATTATGCAATTTCCACCTAGATAGCTTTTTTGCAATGAACCATATATTGTGTCCTATCAGCTTCTCTGGGTTGGTGCCTTAGTTTGTATTTATTAATATAAAATTTCAATCAGAAAGTGAGCTTAGAAAAATAATTAATTTCATTCAAACATAGTGGAAAATATCAAGAATTGAGCATTGTAATTAACTCTTAATCATTGTTTGCCTAAAATTAACTATGCACAACAGTAGGGCTTCCTTCTTCATTCCAGATCTGAGACTATATCTACTCTCTGGCAACAGGTAAGGGCATGTCGGAAATGGAGGTACGTGGAGGAAATTCCAACAGCAAAGAAGTAGTCATGTAACTAAGAAAGGCAACCAGATAAAGATGGAGACAGCAAACAGGGGACTTTCCCAAATTAACTCCACCAATTAAAAGTCTCCAGATGTTTTTGGTGCTAGGATAAGAGGAGTCAGTCACTTAAAAGCTAAAAAGGTGGTTCAGGGAAAATACAGAGACAGATCTCATTGCCCAGTGCTCAGGCAGTGTTTCATTGGGACTTTGCTGTTTTGTTTTTGTTTTGTTTCCTTCAGGGGAAAAAAGATGCAAGGAAATCACATTTCAATACTTTATAGACTCAGTTAGATTCACGTTTCTATTAAGCAGGCAAACAAACAACGAAAAAGTATATCACACTAACTAGGACATTTCGAAGGGCTATTAAACCTTATGTTTTGGGAAGTATCCATTTCATTTGAATGGAATTAGGAAGAAATTCTCCTCGCCTCCCATGGGCAAATTAATGAACAATTATGGCTTTTAAATTTTCTTCAGGAGCACCTGGTACTAACCAGTATTGGAAAAAGGATTCTGAGAGGACTCATTTGGTATGGTATTTTCAGTATGAAACTTGCACTGGACTATGGTAGTGCAGACCTCGCTTCAGGATATTGTAAGAGGCTTCTGCTGTCTTCAGCCATTTCTATGAAGAACTACAGGAAAATATACAGACCTGGGATACTTGTAGGGACTAGGAAGATTACTTCTTTCTGGTGTAACACTTTAGAAAGAGCAACCGTAGAAATACCACTGATCTCTCCTATGTATGAATTCTCTCCTCTGAGCTATATTTTTCACAGATAGAGGGAGATACATTTCCTGAGATCAGTAAACATCTTGTCACAGTAAGACTCGCATGATCAAATTGAAAGATGACTTTTTCTCCAATACAGTATGTTTCTTACAGTTTAATGGATAGTGAATGCAGCTGAAGGAAAAAAAATAAAGGTGGCGGGTGGGGGATAGAAAGGGAACCGTAGCACCTTTCTGAAGGAAAGAAACTGCACATTTTGCTATTCCTCTCAGTAATATTAAAAGGCAACAAATGACCCAACATGTGCTTTCTATAAATGCTGATCTTAGAAAATGACTCTATGTGCTCCTGTTTCTCTCATTTTCCTTCAGTGCTGTTCCCAGAAGACATTTTCCAGCCTTGACACATTCCTGTCTGTAGAATTAATGATGACTCTCATTAGGTCTAACTCATCTAGTATTTTACTTGTAATATTTCTTATTGCCCTAAATTTTTTATCATTTTAAAATTCTCCATTGACTTCAAGCTGGCCTGAGGCTCATGAACCTGGCAAACTTGGAAGCAATTTGTTTTAAACTGAGCTTTCCTGGCTGCTTGCTTCCAATATTGATGAGTTCTTTCCAGATATCCACAAGGGGATAAAAGTTTTCTGTGATGTATAGAGAATTTTACAGGCAACTTGCATTAACATAAATAGCTGTTAAGAAGCTGAAACTATGCTAGCCCTGTGAATCCTTTCATTCATTTAAAACAAATGCACACAACTAGATATTTACATTGGTGACTATAATAGAAGAGTGATTCTCAAGGAGGGCGTCACAGTATCCTGGGGTGCCTTGAAATCCTTCCAAGGGTGTGGGAGAGGGGGTGCCATACAATGCTACCACTATTAGATGTGCAAAAATGGTTCACAAGATTAAATCCTGAGATTTCAAATGGGAATCAACAGCATTAAAAACATTCTGACGTGTTATGGTATTTCTGTGTTCTTTGCAACAGAAGAATTCCTCTATTAGCTTTTTGTAGTCAAAAATGAGAGAAAAGTAAGAGGTAGCATTTTCTGAGGTGTTCATTGAGTTTATTCAGGGGTGCCTTGATTCTAAAATGGTTGAGAACCACTGTAATAGAGTCATTTTAATAGAAAAAATAGCTAATGGAGCTGTACAGCACAATTAAGTTCTGTATTTTTATATTCAGATTAAAGATATCGATTTTTATTTTAGATTCATGTCTCTACCTACGATTGAATGAGCAGCAACGTGTTCAGGATGAAGATAGTATAATATGTATTTTAGAGTTGTGTATTTTTTTTTTGTCTTTAGGAAGCACTAAGAATATTTGGGGTGCTTTTGCAACCTAAATAATTAGGAGAGAGACAGACTATTCCAAAGAAAAGCCATAGTACGCCGGTATTGAAAAAAAAGTCCTAACTTGCTAATGCCAAGGAATTATGAAACCAGGAACGTAAAAGTTTGGACAAGGCAGAGAATAACTTTGGAATACATGCAAAGGACATTGCATATGAAAAACGGTGATAATCCCTCCAAGGGGACACTATTAATAGCTTTGTGGGGATGCCTGGTATAATTGTGAATGACATTACAGCTTGCAATTTAAAAAAAATCTGAAAGGTGAATCTAGGCTGACTGCAGTGGGAGCTTTGGGACAATGGGACTGTTATACTATGCTAGATGCTATGCTAAAAGTCAGGAAATGACCCTGAAGAGAGATGTGAAGCTTTTATGTCAGAGTTAAGTTAAAACAAGGCTATATATAAGACATGGAGCTGAGTATTATCAGTTTACTGATGACACCTCACTCAAAATCTCTGCACAGTTTCACCCAGTGACTTCATTTACATGTTTAAGAGGAGGGTCTGTTACTTCAAGAAACATGTTCTAGAGACTGACTTCAGTATATTGTAGCTTACGACAAACCTTTATGACCATATTTTGCATTATTACAACCTCAGGTTCAGGAAAGGCCATATAATAATCTGGGCCTAATTTTTTGTTTTACAATGTACAGAAATGAAATGTAATCTACACTGTATCAGTCTTCTTAATCCTTCAGATCTATTTAATTTCAAACTGTCAGTTCAATCCGTGTACAAATAATGTATTCAGATTTCATCACTGATTTTGTTTTTTGTCTCCTGTACCAATCTGCATTTCTAATTACAGCCTTTTCACTGAACACGGTGATAATGCCAGATAAATTCTATTCTAATCTGCAGGAATATTCTAGTCCCAAATACTTTATGCAGAAATGAAATGAAGTCAGTATTAAAAAGGAAAGCCTACTACTGTAAAATTGTGAAGAAAAATATTTCCTCTTTTGGGGGTATTTTGTTTTGGAGATGTAACGTTAAAATGTAAAACCATCTTTTTGGTCCCATACAGATCATTTATCTAATAAATTTAACTCTTTAGACTAGACAATCATTTCAAAACATTTTCACAAATTATAAGTGTAGCTGTTTTAAAATATGCATAAAAGAAAAATTAATAATAAGAAAAAACAACACAATTTCATAAAGCTCATTGAGTGTAGATTTTGTCTGCTCTTAAATATATCACTTATAAAAGGAAAGCCAAATGAAAGAAGAAGATATAAGGTAAATCTATAAAACTATCTATAAAATCAGCAATGCTTGGAAAAGATCACATTAAGGTGATCAATATGTGGGCTCTTTAGATTGTGGAGTGATTTAAAAGTTTATTGATTTAAGATATTTTTAATCAGGATGCAGACATAGTTCATGGGTGAATACTGTTAACTTGGAGGTGAAATACACTTAAAATGAATGTGTACACACACACGCACACGCACAGGCACACAAACACACACATATATTAGGGGTGGGTGAAGCGGGCTGTATTCAATTTGGATTTGGCCCGATTCGGGGGACTGTGATTCAATTCACTGATTCAGATCACTGTCCTGATTCGATTCAGCCAAATCCGTATCTAAAGATTCAATTCTGATTCGGAGAATCAGTGATTTGGACATATAAAGCTGTGTCTATGTTTTTTCTGCATACCTTGAGGTACCAGGTGGCTCATGAATGCTGGGATGGTGCGGCAGATGGAGCGTCCCATGGGAGCGGGGGGGGGGGGGGGGGGGGG
>NW_005841984.1:1686136-1717413 GCF_000455745.1 Alligator sinensis
GTGAATGGGGGGATGGGGGGGCAGAGGGGGCGTCCCAGGGGGGGGGGGGGGGGGGGGGGGGTGTCCCCCATGCACTCGGTAGCTGACCCAGAAGTGGACCAGAAGTACTTCAGGTCCACTTCCGGATCTGCCACTGAGTGAACAGGAGACCCCCTCCTGCACCCACCCAGCTCAGCGATCAGCCATGGGGGGGCCCCAGGTGCCCTCCCAGACCCAGGAGGCACCAGTTGCTGAGCCAGGGGGTTGGGGGAGTGGGGTCCCCCACGCACTCCATGGTGGACCCAGAAGTGGACCAGAAGTGCTTCTGGTCCACTTCTGGGTCCACTGCTGATCATGTGAGGAACCCTCCTCCCCCACCCACCCCACACTCCCATGGGACGCTCCATCTGCTTCACTATCTCAGCGTTCATGAGCCACCCAGTACCTTGAGGTGTGTAGAAAAAATATATAAGATGTGTCTATGTCCTAATTGTCGAATCTCTCTGAATTGAATTGAAGGTTTCTGATTCAATTTGCAGAGATTAATGGGTCTCCTGATTCAATTGGGATTCAGATTTGGTCACTGAAGCAGACCAAATCTCCTCTGAATCGAATCAGCGATCAAAGCTTTTCACAGCCCTAGTATACACACACACACACACACACACACACACACACACACAGATTATAACTTGATCCATGCCTACCCTATTATATACATCAACATGCACATTATAAAAGTAGAGGGTGGGCTTGGATCAAGCTATAATCTGACTACTCCCAAATTCTGGAGAAATCTTTTCTCATTATTAATCTTTAATCATTATTAATGAGGGATGACAGCCAAGGCTTTAAAGGCAGTCCATCTAACAATCTCTGCTGGAGGAGATATCAGCGGAAGGAATTCTAGTTATGTATTATGCAAATGACTCACTAGGCCAGTTTGAGAGACAAAGCATCAACAGCATTTCCTAAAATATCCATACGGCTGTAGCAGTTCGATGGTTGGTGATTTCTGCCCTTGTTGTTGCTTCTTAATCCTGAGTGTAAGTATTTTTCTTGCTGATCTAAGAGGTCTACACCCTCATAATCCTCATGTGCTATTGGTTTCTATTCAAAGCCAATGAGTTTATCACACAGTTTATCCTACTCTGAACAAGATAAAATGTTAGTGGTTCTGCAAAATGCTTTTCTGGAGAGACTTTGCCTGTGGTGTTCCAGTTCTCCATAAAGCAGCTGCTTAGGCAAGGGCTCCTTGTTCTTTTGTGTGTTGTGACTGACCCAAGAGCTACACCTTCATTACCAATGCTTGAATATTGTAACAATGCTCCATTGTAGCCTCTCAACATTGGATATCTACTCAAACCATCATTCATTTAGAAAGGAATGGAAAGTAATCATTTATCTAAAGTATTAATATTACTGTTATATACTGACCATTATCTTGTGTACAGTTGTGGAACCTAAGGGTTGTTGCCTGTTTCTCAAAACTCACTATGCATCCTGTTCTTCTTTTTTTCTTTTTTCTTGTTTGCTGATCTATTAAGTTCAGTTCAGTTTGGTGATTCATTCAATACAATAAAGAGGTAGAATTATTAGTGGCCACAGCAAAGGCTCAGAGACCTGACTCTAATATTAACTAGCCTTGTCAGCTTGATAAGTCACTTTGTCTATAGTTTCTCTCTCAATCTTTGTCAGATAGTATCTGTTTAGACTCTAAATTCTGTGTAAAAGAAAGTCTTTCTCTTAAGCATTAGCTTAGGTGACTTCCTGTATTATTACACTGCTGTGGTAAGGCCAGTGTCTTAGTGGACGATTAGGTATAGCATAGGCTCAGTCAATGATGCCATCTGTACCACATTACTGGTATGTTCCTTCCCTCCCTCCCTTCCTCTAATGTGGGAGGGTGGTTTCCAGTAAAGAAAATATAGGGCTGTTTATCAGTTTAATGATAATAAAGATTTATCTTACATTGGATGGATTCTACAGTAACTGCTTTGGGTTCATTTTACATTGCATAAATGTTTTGAAGTGAAGTTGAGGGACCATAGAATCTAAACCTAGTAGATAATTTTACAGCATTGCAAACATTTGTAGTCAAAAGTTGACAAAAAGAGGATGGAGAGTCACACTCACAAAACATTCATACATTACAAAAATGCCCAATTTGCATGAACCATCTTGTGCCAGAGATACATCCACATTATGTGGAAATCCCCTTTCTTAAAACTTGACACTTTTGGTTTATATGGTTTTGCATTCAGCATGTTCTTTTGAAGATAAGAACCCCACAGAACTTCCTTACTGACATTTATTTTGGAATACTCCTTGCTTTCTGATCAGATGCATGTGATCTGATTTAGTTCTGAAGACTCAAAATTTAAACTGGGATTTGAGTTGGTGCTGAGCTCATGTGTATAATTTGTTAAATTCGTCAGAGTTATGAATGAAGACTGAAAAGCACAGGAAAATGCCTTGGCCTACACTTAAATTACAAAATAACTATATTTCAGACAAATTCCATATTTTAGTCACAATCTTTACAAAATCTACTCAGTAGAAAGAGTAGCAACATTTTTCTTTTATCTAACATATAAATCTAACCAAATCAGTTTTGTAGATCATGTTACAGGTCATTAAAAAAATTAATGAAGTTTTAACAATCATTGATTCACAGACCAACTGTAGTAGTAATTTATTTATAACTTTTGCCAAAACAATACAATACAATGAACAATAAAAATCATATATAATATAATAACAGAATTTATATGATTTATAATATTTTTATAAAAAGATAGAAGAAAATTATCCATTCTACCAGTTTACAATAAATTGAAATTGAACAGTATAAGATGATATATGAAGCAGTGGGCAATAAAACATAATAGGAAATCTATTTAATTTTGGCCCTTATTCTTTGTGCAAGTAGTGTAAACACACCAAAGGACAAGCTCCAAATTGTTAGAAAGAAGATAGATTTTTTTTCATTAGCTCAGTATTTGAAATTTCCCATTTATGGCAAGTTCCATTTTCCTCTCATTTCATCGAAGAGCAAACAAGACCACAGATAGTGATTTAACTTATCAATCCCATTCTTTTTACAAGAACGTATTTTGTTCAGGCATGGGGTCACTTGCTTATGACAACTGCAGATCTCATTCTACTAATCTCGTATTAAATTGAGTGAATCCAGAATGCTTACACAAGTTACATTTTTTTTGCACAATCAGGCCCCTGAAAGCACTCTACAGTTGTAATAACATGCATGCATGGCTGCAGAGCACTTAAAAATGGCCAATCACATGAAAAATTAACTCTGGTCAAATGAGGTATTAGACAAAAGTGCTCTAAAGCAGGGTGCCTTACTGTTGTGTTCCCTCCAGGGGTAATTTTTTGGGCTTTGTAGGGCTGTCAGTAGGGGAAGGAGAGGAAGGAGCAGGGAGGCCAGAACCCCGCTCCTCCCCCCTAGCTCGAGCATTAGGGGTAGCTGGTCCAGGCCTGTGAGATGAGGGCTCACCTAGCTCTGGCCAGGCTTCTTGACAGCAGCAGCTGCTGCAGCTGCAGCTATAGCTGCCACCTATTTTGCCTGATCAGAGTTGGGAGTGGGGCAGGGTGGAATGGAGCCCCCTCACTTCATAGGCCTGGCCCAGCTCCCCCCCAGTCCCCCAGCTGGAGTAGCTTGGAGGGCCCACAAGGCAAGGACTGTCTGCTCCACCCTGTTCCCCCACCTCTAGCTCTGGCCAAGCAAAGCAGCTGGCAGCTCTGTGCTGATCCCTCTCCCTTCCCCTCCCCTCCCTTGACCTTGGGTAGGTGGGGTGGCTCAGGAGAGGGGCAATTTGGCAGCTTCCTCAGAGGCTGCTGGAGCAGCCCCACCTATGGCCAGAGCCGGTGCAGACAGGTTTAATCTCTCCCCACCCAACAGGTGAATGTCTACTGGGTCAGGGAGAGGGGCTGTAACTCATGGCACTTTGTATTATACAAAGCATCATGAGTTGGAGCATGGGCCCTAAATGCCCGTAGGCACTCCTAGTTGTTTGTAGTTTTGCACCACAGACATATCATTTCTAGTTCAAAGGAGTGCTTTATTAATCTAAAAAAGGGAAGTTTGAAACTGTTTTATTACCAGCCTAATTGTCTGCATACTTAGACCTTTAATTCTTAAATTTATGTCTTTTTAAAACATAGGGCAAATATTGGGTAAGTGACTGTCAGTACATTTCCCAGGCCATTTGTCTGGAGGAAAAAATAGATATTATTTAACCATCCAAACAAAGGGGGGTTTTTGGCAAAGGAGAGGCATCTAAAATGTGCACTTTAAGATATCTGGTAGGTGCAAAAGATATAATTTTTTTCCAATAGTTTACAGTTCTTAATTGAGCTAAGGTGCTCACATTAATCGGTCTAGTTTCAGAGCAGATGAGCCCCCGCATCTTAGAATTCAGTAGAGAAACCCTCTGTAAAAACTTATTTCCTAGGGTAGCATTCTCTCTCAGTATTCTTGTCTTCCTCTTCACTGCCTTCCCATTCCCTTGTTAGTTGTTTCTTCTAAGACTGTCAAAATCAACAGAAGAAATCCTTTTTTTATCCATCTGTAGGATTACTCTATCCCTTCAGCTACATTATCTTTTCTGCCCTTTGCACTCTTCCCTATTCACAGTCCCCCTAAACTGGGATGAAAAAAATCTTGCAGAGATTGTAGAACTCTTAAAGGGCCCACAATGACAATCTGTGTTCTTAGCCAAACGTAGTGCTGAAGAAATGGTGCAATTTCTGTCTCCCAATGTTTTCTTTCTCCTCCCCCACCCCCCTCCCACCCAGGTAAATTCTAATTCCAAAACAATCTGAATCCTGAATGAGTGTTTTATAATAACACTCATGTAAAACAGGAGATCCATTAACTATAGTTTAAATGTAATTATTTAAACTATAATTACTTAAATAGGCCAAAATCCTACATTCTGTAGACCACTTTTGTACCCATCTCTCCATAAATGCAGCAATCTCTTTCAGATATGAAAATAATCTCTTTTAAACTAGCAGGTCAGATCTAGATTCAGCATGAAAACCTTAGAAATGGCACGTATCATAAGTTTTAGCTCTGCTGCTAAGGTTTATGCTGGAGGGAAAGCTGCAGGCAAAAGCAGAGAAAAAAATCAAGTGGCCTAAAATGATATCAGTGCTCAAAACCATATTTACTGTGGCAATCATCTTTTAGCTTTTATAATGTTCTGAAGGATAGTTACTTTCCTAATACTTTCTCTATGGGAGATATATCTAGCTGCATTGGCCATTGGTTAGATAGAAGCAGGTTTAAGTATGACAGCTGTCTATTTGAAAGATTGAAGTCTATTGCATCATATGATATCTTTCCATTTAGTTCTAAATTAAGCTTTTTGACGGGAAATCATTTTTCATGTTTACAATTAATAACTTTATGATACTAAATTTTATCCTTTATAAAGTCATTGCTGATGTAGCCTACTCACTGTTATCAGGAACCTGTGCGTCTAATTCTGCATCTTTTGCTAACATGCACAGTCCTTGTAGTCAAGCAAGTATTAAGTCTTATCAATTTAAATTGGAAATGCATGTGATATAAGACTCCCTACATGTGTAAGAGTGCCAAGATGAATGGCTTTGATATGGAAAATGCATAATTTCAGTGGCACAAATTAGACAAGTGTGACCCATGTGACTAAAGGTTTGCAGACTAAATTCCTAAAATTAACACATTCCCAATAGTATTTGGATATGTGAACATATAAAAAAATAAAACATTATTTCAGAAATTCATAGGAGCTATACATGTGTATACTCTTGCACAAGAAGATCTCTTATATAAGAGGCAAGAATTGTTTAGGGTGATATCTTTTATTGAACCAACTATGTATCTGGGATGGAATTAGACAATATTTCAGAAACAAGGCATTCTTCATCAGATCTGAACAGTGAGAGTCAACACAGCTTAGTAAAAAAAATAGTTGTAAGAGGAGAGAGATAAAATCAAAGGGGAAGTAAACAAACAATTAGCAGAAAAAAAGGAAGCTAATTACTGGGATCAAGGCCTATCAAAAGAGAGGAGGGTCTTCTCACCTTTCATGTGTGGGGAGAATTCAAGGATCAGGTAGGTTAGAATTAGATATGAAACTAATATCAGTACTAAGTCTTTGATTCTTAGCATCCAGGCAACTTACACATTTTTGTTCCTAGTTTGCCTCCTAAACATGTTAGGTAGATTTTTCTTGAGCATGAGGATAGTGAGGTCAGAGAAGGTATAGCTGTTCTACAAGAAACATGCTTCTAATAGTGTATGTGTGTTTCTGTCCTTTATATTTTCTCAGTGGGAGTTCATTGTGGTGTGTAGTTGTTATTTAGTTTCATCCACATAGTTTCCATGAGGGCTTTTGGTGCAATGGATCAGACATATTGGAACTATGGATTTGATGGTTTCATTATGTGGAGTGCTGATTGTAGTAGCAGTGGAGATGTGCTGACCAGTTAAACATTTCTTGCTAAGGCAAGACTGTATCCCACTTGATGTCTGTTGGGCAGCCAGGAGTTTGCTTCTGATGATGAGTTTGGCAAGGTTAGGAGGTTGTTTGGAAGCCACAACGATTTCTTTTACTATGCTGAGTTGGCTATAGGGGCAGCTACCAAGTGATAAGTGCAGCTGGCTGGAAACAGGGAAGGAGGCAAACAGTTTCAAGCAGTAGGAGAACAGGTTAGGGATTATCTAGAGAAGCTAGATGCTTTCAAGTTGGCAGGGTCAGATGGGATGCACTCTAAAATGTGGAAGTAATTGCAGACATTGGCTACCCTATCTGAGAACTCATGGGGGTCAGGTGAGGTCCTGAGTAACTGGAAAAGGGCAAGCATAGCACCTATCTTTAAGAAAGGGAAGAAGGGATGTCCGAAGAACCACAGACCATTCATTCATCTGACCTCCATACCTGGAAAGATCATGGAGTAGGTCCTCAAGGAATCCATTATGAAGCACATAGAGGAGAACAAATTGATCAAGAACAGCCACCAGAGATTCAAGAGCAAGTCATAGCTGACCAATCTGATTTGCTTTTATAAAAAGGTAATGGGCTCTATGGATGGGGTAGAGCAGTGGATGTGATATACCTTGACTTTAGAAAGGCTTTTGACACTGTTCACAATATTCCATTAACAAGCTAAAGACTAGATGAAAGTACTAGAAGGTAGATATATAAGTTTATAAATAAGAGTTTATATAATTATTGCACTCACCAAGTCATTAGCGGTTCAATTTTTAGTTGGATATCAAATGGGGTTCCCCAGAGGTCTGCCCTGGCTCCAATATTGTTTAATATTGCTATTAATCATTTGGATGACAGGACTGAGCGCACACTTCTGTGGATGACACCAAGTTTGGTGGTGTTGCAGATACTCTGGAATGTAGGTCTAAAATATAGAATGACCTGAATAGGCTGGAGAAATGGTCCACAACCCATCAAATGAGATTAAATAAGAAAAAATGTGAAGTGCTACACTTGGGATAGAATAATTACATGGATAACTATACACTGGAGAATGACTGTCTAGGCTGCAGTACTGCACAGAAGAACCCAGGGGTTACAGTGAACCATAAGATGAATATAAGTCAACAGTGTGGTCTTGATGCAAAAAAAGCCAACAGAATACTTGGTTATATTAACAGGAGTGTTATTTGCAACTCAAATGAAGTGACTGTTCCACTCTATTCAGCACTGGTGGCATCTCACCTGGAGTACTGTGTCCAGTTTTGGGGCCTGTACTTCAAGAAGGATTTGGACAGTTTAGAAAAATCCCAGCACAGAGTAACAAAAATGATTAGCATTCTGGGAAGCAAGATTTATGACGAAAGGCTGAAAGAGCTATGGTTATAATCTGGAGAAGGGACAACTGTGGGCAGATTTAAGACTATTATCAAAATACTTGAAGGGCAATTAGAATGAATATTGGCTATTTTCTGTGGCTATAGGGAACAGGAGTAGGAGCAGTGGCCTCAAGCTTCAGCTTGATGAAGGAAAGAAGTGAAGTTTCTTACTAGGAGGGTATTCAGGCATTGGAACAGACTATCTAGAGAAATTGTGGAATTTCCACCCTTAGAATTTTTAAAGAGCAGGTTGTACAGACACTTAGCTTGGCTGGTTTGGTCAGAAATAATCTTGCCTTGAGCAGAAGTCTGTATTAGACAACTTTGAGAGGTCCCTTCCAGTCTTACTTTCCTATGATCCGATGATCTTTCTGTTTTTTCCTATGGTTCTTTGGGACTGGCTGCTAGGGGTGTGCGAAATGGGCTGTATTCAATTTGGATTTGGCCCACTTTGAGGGACAGTGATTTGATTAGTTGATTCAGATCAGTGTCTTGATTCGATTTGGCTGAATCGAAATCTGAAGATTCAATGCTGATTCAGAGAATCAGCGATTGACCATAGACACAGCTTTAAATGTTTTTTTTTACATACCTCGAGGTATCAGGCATCGCTTTTAAACACTGAGATGGTGGGGTGGATGGAGCATCCCACAAGAGCAAGCATCCCCCCCCCCCCCCCCCCACAAACACACACATGTTTGGCGGTGGACCTGGAAGTGGATCAGAAGTATGTCCTGTACACTTCTGGGTTTGCCACCAAGTGCACAGGGGCTGCCCCCACACTCCCCTGGCTCAGTGATCAGCTGCAAGGGGACCCTAGGTGTCCCCCGCAGACCCAGGAGGCACCAGTCAGTAAGCCAGGAGGCATGGGGGGGTCCCCAACATGCTCTGTGGTGGACCCAGAAGTGGACCAGAAGTGCTTCTGGTCCACTTCCAGGTCCAGTACTGAGCAAGCTGGGAACCCCCCCATGCTCCCATTGGAATGCTCCATCTGCCCCACCATCTCAACATTCATGAGCCACATGGTACCTTAAGGTAGGTAGAAAAAACATTTAAAGCTGTGTCTATGTCCAAATCATCAAATCTCTCTGAATCAATTTGGAGAGATTAAAGGGTCTCCTGATTTTGATTCAGATTTGGAGATATGGCCGCCAAATGGGTCCGAATATATGCTGAATTGAATCAGGGACCAAAACTTCGCACAGCACTACTGGCTATGTAGTTTTGGAGGCCAGGTGTATAGTTCATCAATTAAACATAAAGCCTAACTTTGCTAAAACCAAATTTTTGTGAACAGTGCCAAGGATAGTTTTCCACAGCTAAAGATATGACTATAGTGGAGGGTTTTTTTTTCTTTTTTAAAGATAAAAAATACTGTATCAAAATGTTATCAACAAAATGGTGACAATCATTAGAATGACCCTCCTTCCTTGAAGTAATCCAAAGAATACCTTCATCGATACATTTTTTCACCTAATAGGTACATGTTCAAAGAAGCACAGCAGGTCTCTGAATATTCATTACAGTGTATCAGGATATGACTTATTTGCCACCTTTAAGTAATGAAGAATACTTAAAATAGGGATGACCTACCATTTTACAGCTTCAGTGTGAGATTAGCATATCATTTTACAACTTCTTTGATGTGCTAAAGCATTGAATATAGCTCTTAAACTGACTAGTTGCATGTTATAATATAATCTTGTACAGCCGTTCATTGAAGTATGAATTCATGAATGAAATTGTGGCAATAAAAATAGGGATTTCAGCAAGCAATAATTGTGAGTCATCTTTTCTCTTACTATAGTTATATACATCAATGGTGAAGCATAGCATTTTTTAAATCAGACATGCAGAATTTTACATTACTATTGGGGGCCACTAAAATCAGGAGAATAAGCATAAAAACAGACCATTAAGAAAAGTTTCCAGCTAGTTGGTAAATTAGAGGATATGTTAGTAGCACTATGGGTTTTAGTTATAAAAGTAACCTTCCTGTCATCTGATTTTACTGACAAAACCAAAGTCTTCCTTTGAATTGGGAAGGGTAATAACACTGACAGTCTTATATAAGAGTATTTAAGCTATAGACAGACATTATATTTCTATCATTATCAACAAGTTAGGCTGAAAGAAGGAGTTTCTGGTCTATTTTCAAATGGGGACCTTTGTAAAGCACACATGATAGCCGTTGTACTATAGAAATTGAAGGTACTATTGAAAATAAGATCACTCATTAGGAACTAATATATGCTTGAACTCATCCACATTCTTCAAAAGTTAGCTCTTGTCTTCTACAAACAACAAATGCCATGGCCAAAGCAAAGGGCCTTAGCACCTTTCTTGAAGCTGAGGCAACATTGGTGCCCTGCAGGGTGGTAGCATGACTGGGACATTCATGTGTGCTTCGAGCAGAGACCAGCTGCTGTAGTTCATAAAGAACATGGCTAAGACAAAGGGACGCAGTGCTTTTTCCTGAAGTGGGGTCAGCACTGGAGTCCTCCTCCATTGCTGAGTTTCCAAGGGTTAATGAGTAAGGTGAATCATAGTGCCAGCATCTCCTGCATAGCGAGAGACACCTGCTGCTTTTAGCACTTCATCTCTTGCTGTAGACTCTCCTGCACTGAACTAGTTGACAAAACAGACTGCATGGCCACAGTCATTGTCATGTCCATATGGCTATGCATGATGCTGTGCACCAGCCCACACAGGAGCTGAATGAGGTCTGTGAAGGAGTAGTGGCAGGCCTTGACTCTAAGTATGACATACACAGGACCTGTTGCTCTGAATTTAGAAAACATCCCAGGTCTTCTCTGCATTCATTACCCTGAACTCCTGTCTACATGACTTCACTAAGTAGTTTAATTTGTCAAATGTTTACTTAATTTGTGTCCTTTGGAAATAAGACTGAACTATTAGGGCTGTGTGAAGCTTCAGTCCCTGATTCGATTCAGCCCGTTTCGACAGCCGAATCTCCAAATCCAAATCAAATCAGAAGGCCCTTTAATCTCTCTGAATTGAATCAGAACCCTCCAAATCGATTCAGAGAGATTTGGAAAGGTTTGGTGATTAGGATATAGAAACAGCTTTAAATGTTTTTTGTACATACTGCACGGTACCAGGCAGCTTGTGAATGCTGCGATGGTGGGGCAGATGGAGCATCGCATAGGAGCATGAGGGAGGGGGGGTCCCCTGCACAGTCGGCAGCAGGTCCAGAAGTGGACCAGAATCTCTTCTGGTCCACTTCCAGGTCCACCAGGGAGAGTGTTGGGGACCCCCACTGCCATGCCTCCCCGGCTCAGCAACTGGTACCTCCTGGGTCGGGGGGTGGGGGTGGCACCAGCAGTCCTCCCACAGCTGATTGCCGAGCAGGAATTCACTGTGAGGCTGTAAGTGAAATTCACATGCCATTTTGCCAGTGGAAACTGTGAAAAAAATGTGCTGTGGCTCTGCACGCTGCGCACAAGGGGGAGTCCCTGGCAGATATCATTTTCTGGGTAGGCAGCCAATCAGTTTTTCTCTGTGCTTAGCTGTCCTCAGGAACCTCCACAGATGGGGTCCCCTTCAAAGCATGTTGGGATGCAGAGTGTCAGCAATACAGGATCTTGCTATGCTTTGTGTTGTTTTGGATGACTGGGCACTTGGACACTTGCATGTGTATTTCTCTCCAAGATTTTGTAGTAAATTTTCCCAGAAATGTTTCAAGTGAATGCCTATCCCATACCTTGATTTTCAATTTTAAATGAGTCATGCATGAAAATCTAGTATTGTAGGATTCAATTTGAATGGGACACTAAACTTGCATTTCAGTTAAACTAGAGAAGCAATACCACCATTTAAATATAACTAGTGATAGTTGAGATTCCTCCATAAAGTATTCTGAATCAGTACCCCTATTATTTTGGGGACAGACCTTCAACCTTCACTTGATGTGAAATGTAATAGGCTCACTGAAGTCTTCTTAAGATAAGTCATGCACTTCCTTTATTAACTAATAAATATTTCCATGTGAAAAAAAAAAATTATGCATGGTTTTGAACTGTACCTTTAAAGGAAAAAGCAAAGGTAGGAGTGGAGGAACACTTAGTTTACTTTGTATATTATATGACAATTTATGTTTAGTTATTTCTAGTGTTTTGGAGTCGGTCAGATTTTCTTCTTTGTTGTCTGGGTCTTTCTGACAGTGGTAGTATACAGGGAAGCCTACTAAAATAGGAAAAAAAATATTGTAAAAGGACAGAAATTGAAAGGAAAATTAAATTAAAATTAGTAGATATTGAAAGTCAATTTAGCTTTTTTTAATTTAAAGAAACAATTTAAAATGAATTGCATCACTTTAAATAATATACAATGTCTTATTTATATTATTAAGTTATAGAAACAGGTACTTTATTTGAAATCTGTGATCCCTATGTAACTGTCTTCAATATAAGTATAAATACCAATTTAAAAAAGCACCTTATTAAGTATTCCTGTTTGATTAAAAAAAAAACCCCAAACAACCAAAAAAACCCATCAATGGACAACATTTCTTCTAAAAGTATTATAGGGTTGTGGAAAAAATTAAACATTCTCCCCATTTTGTGGGTTAATTAGAGACAACAGAGGAAGGCAAGAGTCAGGTCACCTAACTGGGGCCCTCAGGGCATTTATGTATAGTACCTTTGCCTCTGTGCTGTTCCTTCTTCCACTTTCCCCAAAACCAAAAGGACTGGCTGAGCAAGAAGACATTGTTACTCTACCATGGTCAAACACTTTGCCTCCAGTCTAGAAGCCATAAAGGGCAAAATTGCAAAGAGCATTACCATCCTGTTATGCCTTAATTTGCTGACTAGCATGAGGTTTTCTATACAAAATATACCTCACAGTTTGACTGGTTACTAAACTGTTCCTCCCAAAATCATATTTTGAAACGTGCTTAGCTGACACTTGTTATTAAGTGTAAAATTCTAATCTGAGTTAGCAAATGGTATGTACAGAGGAACAGGTTTGTGTTGCATAGGCCTTATGCTGATAGCATACCGCCAAATATTTTAAAGGATTTATTATGGCTTTACATCTGCAATTAAATTTAGGAGTAAAATTTAGCAGCAAAATAATCTCTACACCTTTATATCTGCAAGTCTAAGGATTTAATACTCTATCATTCCTTTCAATAAATAAAGTATTTGCTGCCTTGGGCATCATGGAATCAAAAAGAGCCTTTTACCTCTCACAAGAAGGGAAACAGCTTACAGTTCTTGCAAATTCTTTCAGGAACAGGTTTTTGTCATTCAACAGTCAGCCACTTAATAATTTCAATGTCACCAGCATCTCTCTGGGGTGATTGCCGGAAGGCTCAACTCTACCAAGTAAATTATATGACACTGTATATCAGGCTGTAGTACTGGAGTTTCTGGTTCACTTTCTCTTTACCCTTTAATTGTGTAAGTGTCTTACAAGATTGCATAAGAGGAAATTCCCTTTTCTTTGGGGACAATTCTATTCTGGGCATGAGAGCCTATCTTGTGGAGCAGCCTTAATAGATCAATACTGATCTGACATTAACTCTTTCAAGGTTTAATGCATAGGCAGATGTTATTCATACCTGACATGCCTGACATTCATGCAGTTATACATTTTCCATATCTCTTAGCCCAGGAATAGTTACTATGCTATGTTGCTAGTCTCATTTTTTTATGGTCACATTTCTTTCACTATCTCATTTTCCTTTTACTTGTGACATTGAATCTCAATATGTGAAGAAGAAGCTAATAGCTGAAACCTTTAGAAAATTTTTCAAAGTGATATGTGGGGCTGGTAGCTTATATGTTGTGTAGCTAAACCTTGTACGTTGCTTTGAAAATATTATCCCACCACCTCTATGTCTAATAATTATTATAGTTTTATTTGGGTCTTTCTAACTTAAATGTATTATTCCCTAATATCTTCTTGTAAATTTGCATTTATTTATTTGGCTTTCCTGCACAGGCCAGATGGATGTAGAAGCAGTCCAATCTCTAGAAGCCCATTTCTTCTTTAAGCCTATCCATTAACAAGTTAAAAGCACTTTTAGAATCCATATTAATTATTTCTCTGCCCATCAAGCAACTTAACTTTACTTGCTGCAGAAGGAACATGGCACATAGCCTCAAGTTGTCATATGGTAGAGTTGTAAAATTTGTCACTTGTGGGACTGCAAATATTTAAATAAATTCAAGTTTCAGGATTCGCTTATTCCTTTAAAGAAAAAAAATCAATACATTTCTACACGCCAGTTCCTTATGTTTAGTATATTTAACAAAAAACTCATTCATTCATCCCCTATATTTTATCTTAAGGTTTTTGTTAAATATAAACTGGGAACAATAATTTGTTGTTTCTCTTTCTTATTTCTCTTTGATTTTAACACTTTTGCAAGGAAGCCCAGCTATTAAGGAGAAGGATAAACTTGTGACAATGTGAAAGCTCAAAAAGTAACCAATGAGATGTGAAATCAGGATTGTGGCTGCTGAGAAGTGTATGAGGGAGAACATGAGTTCCACAATGCAAAACCTATGAGCCTGACAACTTTATATGTATCCTTTTGGCAGTTGTATTGACTTTTCTATTTGTTGCACCAGAATGAACTTGCTATCTGAACCCAAAATTAGTATCAAAACTAAAGTGAGTTCTTTCTTTCTCTTTACTAACTTTCTTGCCTGCCTTCTATTGAAAAGAAAAGAAAAAAAGATGATACTGTGCTTAAGGTATTGGTCTGGTACCCAGGAGAATTGGGTTCATTTCTTGCTTCAACCACAAACTTCATATCAAATTTTGTGCATGTCCTTTATTTTTTCTGTGCTTCAGTTCCCTATTTACAAAATGAGGAAAATAAAGTAATATTTCCTTTCTTTCACCACCTAACCCTTTTGTTTGTTTTAGCTTTCAGTGTTGCAGATTCCTAAGGGATGAGTTGAACCCAAGACGGGGAACTTTGTTTTATATTGTCTATGTGATGAAAACTGTATAATTCATTGAAAAATCCAGGTAAAAAAAGTGAGCAGTAGTATGCCATGAATCAAAATGGTATGCTTTAGAGAACACACAGCTCTACAACAGAGATCTAATTATACAAAGGAATCATTTAGTTTAATATTGGGTAGGTTGGGGAGGAATTTCTTAAAAAGATGCGACTCTTAGATAGTCCACCTAAGGGAATGTGAACAGCCTAGAGGCTTGACTCATTTAAACTTGAGTTGGACATAATGCTAGAGAGTATAATTCAGAGAATAGCCCTGTATTGGCAAAGGGATTGACTAAATGATTCAAATCTCTTCTATTTATAACTTCTTTGATTTATCACTACATGAGACTCAGATTTTCAGACAAGTAAAAGTAAATGCTGATGGCAATATGAGGTAACATTGATGTGTGGGTGTGTAAATGTTTCCAAATGACAGTTTAAGGGCACATGTCATTGCAAATGCAGATCATTGCTTTTGTAAAATGTGGGTTTTGTAAACTAATGTTCATGTCAGATTTATGTGAATGCATAAGCTGACAGTTTACATAATGTGATTTAGAATGTGAACTGATTAAAATCCTTATCATATGCATTTAAACAGCATTTACAAATGAAAAGAAATAAATATCCATTAATTAAATGCAAGTCATCACACATTTGATAAAATGTATTTTTCATGCAGTGTATGGAATTAAGTCAGTGGTGACACTCACTGTGTGATTTTGGGTGCTTTCTCACACAAACAAATGTCAAAGAACCAGATCTAGTCTGGTCACTTAAATATTTTTTTCACCTAGGCACTGCAACACGTCAGGAGATCCATTCAGGAAAAACAGGGTTACTCAACAAAGATCCCTATTTGATCAATGTTAAGACTTTGGTGCCCCTTTAAGAGTGTTTCAGAAATTGGTACTGGGGCTTTCTATGCAAATAATACCTCCAACTGATTAATTAAATGACCTGGAGGTCCCTAATTGTAGCCAATAGAAAATGCTAAGCACAGAGGTGCTTCTGAACATCTGCCCCTCTCTAGAGATTAAACATCTAACTGCAAGCAGTTCATTAGGCACCCGTGTTCATTTGAGATGTAGACTGTTAAATCCCTCTTTTAAAGATAGGCAAGGGTAGTGGTGCATAATGCCTAATAGTTAGAATTTGTGCCCAGAATTTGTGCCCAGGGACCTGGATTCTAGATCCCCTTTAAGCCTGAGGATTTCAAACCCATACCTCTTGTTTTCTGGGAGAATTGCTTAACCATCACACTAAAATAGCATAGGAAGGGGTAGTCAAAATAGGAGTTTCTTTGAGACGGAGAGACAGCAAGCACGAAGAAGTATAACTCTCTGTATAGCCCAAGAATATGGGTATTTCCATGGGAACCAGGAATCCCTGAGTTCCAGGCTTACTTTTATTTTTATTTAATGTATAATTATTTAATGTATTATTTTGTTTAATGTATTATTTTTATTATTTCTTTATTAATTTTATTATTTATTTATTAATGTATTATTTTATTATTGTTTTTATTTAATATATTATTAATTACTCGATCAATCAATCAATACTCGATCAATCAATTAGTCGATCAATTATATGAATGTCTAATGTGAAATACTTAAATAGTCCATGTCCTTGAGACTGAGAGCAGGAACCAGGATGAAAATACAAACTACTAGGCTACTATGCGATAGATGAGTGTAGCACTACCACTGATTACATTTTTTGAGTGACAATGACTGTGGTTGCTTAGGACTGTACTCAGTGCTCTTGGTATGAATGTTTGTATGCACTGAGGGTGCCTAATAGATTGGGTGCCTCTGGGAACTTAAGTGCTGTTTAGATGCCTTTCTAGCAGCACTGTAGTTTCCCCTTTTATATAAAACTCTCTTTCCAGTACGTCCAGAAAGACTTGCACATTAAAACCATTTAAATGTAGCTGAATCTACATTTTTGTCAGTGATGGAATTAATAAAACTACTATTAAATAATCAATGTTCTCTATAGACTGATACTACCTAGTTTGCTCACCATGCAGTGTTTTATGAAGTGAAGAGCAAACTTTCTATATAATAGCCTTCAGAATACAGACTTCCCACTATCAAACATTTTCTACAAATAAACCAAATTTGTTAATATCTGACCTTCAATGTTCATGAAGAAGAACAAGGAGATAGACCAGACTTATCAAAGTAAAGAGATGCATACCAAGATCATACCAAGATGCATACCAAGACACAGAAGTATGTCCCAAATGTATAGGTTATTCTGTGGCTTAAAAAGATTTATGATTTCTACATATTAGAAATGGCTGTTTTTCTTTGTCACTTGTGAATCTCCATTGCTTGATTATGGTAAAATATTTAAGAAAATATAATATCTTTTCTAAGGACAGGTGAATTAGAGTAAGTTTAAGCTATCTCGATGTTTTGAATATGAGCAACATACTAGCAGGGCTTAACCACTGTTTTAGTTAGATGTTAGGAAAATGGTTGAGTACTGGAACAATGGAATATTTTCTCAAGATCTTTAAGTTACCTGTGACTTCTTTTTCTAGCTTTCTTACTTTTCCTGGCATTAAGGGGCATTGAGAGAGCTCAAAATGTCCCTATCAATGTAATTTCTTCTCACATTCTACCCTACAAGCTCCATTATTCAGCTCTTGATTTGTCCAACTGAGAAATGATTTCATTCTTCCATAAGGTATTTTGATATTTCTGCTGCTAGGGCCTACATTGTCACTTGGTTTATAACTGGGTGTGTGGAGTTATGGTAAGTACAGCATGCTACTATGCATCGTGCTAAACAAAGAGCACAGTATGGTGACAGCAGGATTCTGAAGTGGAACAGTCAGATCTGGCAAATTTCTTTTATGAAACAATTTACTGTTAGTTCTGTCAAGCTCTGTTCTACCTGAGGGCCTTACGTTCTATGGTTCAGTTGTAAAAATAAGAAAACAGAGATGTGTTGTCAAGATATTATTTTAAGTTTTACGTTTCTTAAACTTCTTTTCTATAGATACTTTACTTTCTCTTAGTAAAGCATTTGACAGTAAATTGTGCTCATTTTTAAGTGAGAAATGAATCTAAAATGGTTTGATAGCAAAGCTTTCATGGAGTGAAAATTTGCTTAAATCTTGTAAAGAAAAGATATTGATAAAAGTAATACATTAGGTGGGCAGAAGGGTGTTTTGTTACAGGGGATAGATGTTATGTAACATATTCATTAATGTGTTTGACAAGGAGGGCCCTAATTATTATACAGTAATAAAATAAGATTTTAAAAAAGAAGACTGGAAAAATGATAGAATCATAGAGAGGTAGGGGTGAATGGGACCTCCAAAGGTAATCTAGTTCAGCCCCCTACCTGAGGCAGATTCATCCCTATCCAAACTATATCATACAAACTGTAATCTAAACTCTACCTAAGAATATTGTTAATTCTGACCCAACATAGACCAAACATCCTAACCTGCCACAGGAAAAGCAGGGGAACCATGGCATCCAATGTCCTGCTTCTATAAAATGTAGTCAATATATGCTCAAGGAATCCTGGGTAGAGGGCCATCTCCTCCCTGTGCCTCCTCCCTGCCCCACTACAGAGGAAAGCAAAACCCCCCACTGTCCATACTAATCTGACTGTGGGGTAAAATTCAAAATTCCTTCCTGACAGTAGGTCTGACCCTGAACAAAGGAGCAGAAGCCTCCCTTTAGGCAGAAGCCTCGTGCTTTGCTTCCAGAAGGAGCATTGATACACCCCAGTCAAAGTCTCCAGTCTTGGTTGTAGCCAACACCCAATGCCTCTGGTAAGGCTTAAAGAAAACCCAGACATGTGTAGCAGAAATTTTGGGCAAGGGTGGTGGGGGCAATCAGCAAAGTCCAGAAGCATGGGAAATATCCATGGTAGAACATAGGTATAGTTATGCCTAGATAATCCTGACCAATGGCTGTCCAGTCTCTTCTGAGCACCTTCAGTGATCGAGAGTTCACTACTTCCCTTAGCAGTCTATTCTACTGACCCACTATTCTAACAGTGAAGACGTTTTTCAGGAAATCAAATTTAAACTTGCGTTGCTACAAACTGAACCAATTGGTCCACATCCTCTTCTCTGCAGCAAGAGAGAAAAGATGCTTTTCTTCTTTTTTGTGGTAGCCCTTCAAGTATTTGAAGACTGCTATTATGTCCACTCTTAAGCCCCTTTCTGCAAGCTGAATGGGCTGGCTCCTTCAGCTTCTCCTTGTATGACTTGACTTCCAAGCCCTTGATCATCTTTTTTGCACACCTCTTGATCCTCTCTAACTTCTCCACATCCTTTTGAAAATGTGGAACCGAAAGCTGCACACAGTATTCGAGATAAGGGCTAACCAGTGCCAAGTAGAGATGCACTATCAACTCCAGTGTCTTGTACCGAATGCTTGTATTGATGCACGCCAAAACTGTGTTCACTTTTTGTGCAGCTGCATCACACCGCAGACTCAATATGAGTCTGTGATTTACTAAGACTCCCAAGTCCTTTTTCATAGTTCTGCCATCCAACCATTTTGTATTTGTGTATTTGATTATTCCTCCCCAGGTGTAGCACCTTGCATTTGTCCACATTGGACTTCACTCTGTTAGCTCTAGCCCAACTTTCCAATCTCTCAAAATCCTCTGAACTGCGCTTACATCCTTCAATGTATTTGTAATCCTTCCTAGTTTTATGTAATCTGCAAACTCGCTCAAGAAGCTCTCTATGCCAGCATCCAAATTGTTAAAATATATGTTGAAAAGCATGGCCTAGGACAGACCCCTGTGGGACTCCACTTGAAAGCTCTTGCCATTTTGACATCGAGCCATTAATAATTGCCTTTTGCTTGTGGCTATTAAGCCAGTTATCCAACCACGTGATAGTATTTTTATCCAGTCCATGTTTCTCCAATTTATGAGAAGGTCATGTGGGACCTTATCAAAAGCCTTGCTGATGTCCATATACACTATATCCAGCATTCTGTCATCCATCCAAGTAGTTACCTTGTCAAAGAATGGGGTCAGGTTTTGTTTGGCATGATCTGTTTTTCATGCTGGCTGATTTCAATCAGACTTTCCTCCTCTAGATTCTTGTAAATAGATATCCTCCAATAACTTTCCACATACTGAGGTGGGGCTTATTTATCTGTAGTTCCCCAGGTCCTCCTTCTTGCCTTTTTTAAAAGCTGTGGCCCATCTCCCACAGCTTCATGAAGACTATTGCCAAGGGCTCTGAGATCTCCTCTGCCAGTTTTTTCAGGACCCTGGGATGAAGATCATCTGGCCCTGCTGACTTGAATCCAGTCAGACCCAACAAAAGCTCTCAGGCTGTTTCTTTTCTTATTTTCTCCATCTGCTTTCCCCCTTCCTTGCCCAAATAATCTTTATTAGGTGTTTGGCTTCAGCTTAATTTTTTTTATGAGGCAAAGTATCCTCAAAGTATGAGTAGTTTTACCTTCTTTGCCTCTTCAATTATGAGTTTCCCCTGATTTGTTAAAAGAGGACCCACAACTTACTTTGTCCTTCTTTTGTGGACAACATACTTATAGAAGCTTTCTTGTTATCCTTAACCTCCATTGCCAGGTGCAGCTCATTCTTCATCTTTCCCTCCCTGCAGGTTCTTGCTATTTCCTGGTAAGTAGGCAAAAGCAATTTAAGGTACATGTGAAAGTAGCATCTGACATTTGCATACTTAATGGAACATAAAAAAACTGACATTTGATAAAAGCATAATAGCAAATTAAAAAAAACAACAATCTTCCAATAATTGAATGAGGATCGTTCATATCTAAATTCATCATCTATATCTCAGTCCAGTGCCGCCTCCTGATACAAAATAAAATTTTTCTTATGCACAAACTAAAATCTAGTCAAGAAGAGGAAATTGCAAGGGGAAGGAGGTGAAAGACGTCTGCATGTTTTCTTAGGGTTCTTTTTTTTTAAATCAATGATCAAAAACTTGCAATAATTTCTAGCAACTTTTATAAAAAATATTATTCGGTACACTTTCTTTGAGTTTTCATTATTTTGTTTTCCCCTCATTTTGATTCATGTTTTAATTTTCTTTTTTCTTTTTCCTTTTCTTATTTCTTTTCTTTTTCTTTTCTTTTCTTTACTTTGCTGTTATAAGGAATACAATATTATTATGCTTACCTAGTTGGATGAGCAAATATTTTCCTGTAATGATGTTCTATGAATCAGCTAGGTAAGAGCAAATTTTGCCTTATTATATACCCATCATTCCAGAATCAATAATCTGTATCTCTGCCACAGACAGAAACTGAAAATTCTTATCCTCTACACTAGACACATTTCCTGGTGGCATATCAGATCAAATGATTTTCTATTAAAACCCAAACTTCACATAGTCAAGTAGAATCAATCTGAAATTACTTTTCTCAGTGTGCTATATCCTCAGGTCTGTGTCTTATTCCATCAAATTTAGTCAGTCTCTTCTTCAAAGCATTTGGTATCTTATTCAGTCATATTAGCAAAATCCATCTCCCTTTTAAAAGTTTAGTACTTAAATCTTAAAGTGCTTAAATCATTTTTGGGAGAAAACAGGTTTTGGAGAAAGCATATAATATTTACTCCAAGTCAAAGACATTCTACTCCAATTTTTAAAATTATCATTTAAGAGCCAGAGGGTTTTGAAGGGACCTCATATATGAAGTAAACTCTGCAGCTGCAGATTAGCTATTTCTCAGTCATCTTGGGCAGAGTTTATTTTTGGGAGATTCCACAGCTGTTCTAGACAGCTTGTTCTGCTGCTTACAGATAGAAAAGTTTTTTTCCACATCAGATTTGTTCTAAAACTATTGCTGCAATATAAATTCATTGCTATGCATTCTATCCTCTGTGATAAGGCAGAACAAATTTTCTATATCTTGTGTAGGGCAGTTTTTCAAGTATTTGAGAATTGGTATCATACCCATTCACCATTAATCTTCTTTTATCCAAACTAAAACTACTTAATTAACTCAATCCTTTCCCATTCAGCTTGCTGTCTAATCCCTTTGAAATCTTCATTGATCACCTATGGACTGTCTCCAGTTTCTCTACATTCTTCTTAAAATGTAGGAGCCAAAATTGTACATGATTATACAGATGAAGCCTAACTACTGTTGAATAGAGTAACATGGTCACATCTCATATCTTTCATACAATGTTTCTGTTTTGATTAAACATTTTTAGCTTGAAGACTGACTTTCTGTAGTTCCTTCATATACAGGTTCTGCAGTACTTTATGTGATAGCATAGTATCAGATTGAGAGAGGGTGGGCACGTCTACACATGTCTCAATGGCACCTTTGTTACTGCACAGTCATTTAGTACTTCCTTTTGTAAGTACTATATGATGGGTAACAAGAAGGGTTTCTACAGGCATGTCAGTAGCAAGAGAAGGATCAGGGGAAGTGTGGGTCCCTGACTGAATGGGGGATTAAGGACTACTTAGAAATGCTGGACATGTACAAGTCCATGGGGCTGGCTGGGATGCACCCGAGGGTGCTGAGGAAGCCATCATGTTTGAAAACTCATGGTGATTCGGAGAGGTCCTGGACAATAGGAAAAGGGCAAACAGTGCTCATATTTAAGCAAGAGAAAAAGGAGGATCCACAGTACTACAGACCAGTCAGCCTCACCTCAGTCCCTGGAAAAATTATGGAGCAGATCCTCAAGGAATCTATTTACCACAGATGGTTTCATAGTTTCATAGTTGGTAGGGTCGGAAAGGACCTGAGCAGATCATCAAGTCCGACCCCCTGCCATGAGCAGGAAAGAATGCTGGGGTCAAACAACCCCAGCAAGGTGTCTATCTAGTCTGCTTTTGAAGACCCCCGGGGTAGGAGCGAGCACCACTTCCCTTGGAAGTTGGTTCCAGATCCTAGTCTCCTTAGCTCAATGAAATCCACCCTCCTGAAGTCCTGGGCTGCTGTCTTGCTGCAGGCCTTTGCCACCCTGTGCTGGATGGTGAATTCCAGCAGGTGATGATCGCTATCGCCCAGGTGATCGAGCGCACACAGTCCCCTCACCAGGTCATCACTTGTGGCCAGGACCAGGTCTAACAAGGCATTTCCCCTGGTAGGACTGTGCACCTCCTGGGTTAGATGGAGGTCCTGTAACACAGCTAGGAACCTAAGTGACCAGTCAGACCTGGCTGACTGCTCTTCCCAGTGAATATCCGAATCGTTTAGGTCACCTATGCTGACCACATCCTTTGACTTAACTGCCTTTGCGAGCTGACCTGAGAATTCCTGGTCTAGCTGTTCTCCCTGGTTGAGTGATCTGTAGTATACCCCCACTGTTAAGTCCCTTTCCCCCTGACCCCCTTGACCCAGAGCACTTCAGTCTGCCCCTCCTCAGACCCAGTGCTGCTCATTGAAGATGTGAATTGTTCTTTGACATGGAGCGCCACACCCTGACCTTTCCTCCCTGTTCTATCCCTCCTGTACAGCTTATAGCCCTTGATATTCTATGCCCAATAGTGCGTTGGATCCCTCCACGTTTCAGTGAGCCCCACTATGTCTGGGTTTGTGTTAGTTAGCAGGAGGGCAAATTCCTCCTGCTTGTTCCCCATACTACAAGCATTAGTGTATAGGCATTTAAGGCCTCCTGAAGGTGTATGCATCACTCCCTAATCCCAGAACTATACAGGTCTCTTACCTGGGTATTTCTTGTGCTTGTCATCAGTCTTGGCTGGGCTGTTCTTGCGGGTGACACTTGGTTTGGTGTTCCAAGGCTCCCTCTGACCTCATCCTCCCTTTCCCCAACAAGCCTAGTTTAAAGCCCGCTGGAGGAGATCAGCCAACCTGAAAGAGAACGCACACTTACCTTTGGGGGAAAAGTGAAGCCCATCACACCCGAGCATGTCTCTTATCTTGAAGTATGGGTCATGGTCCAAGAAGCCGAAGCCTGCCTCGAGGCACCATTCCCGAAGGTGCAAGTTGACCTCTCTGTTGGAGGTCTCATGGCACCATCCATGTCCACTCACTGGAAGGACAGATGAGAAGACCACCTGTGCCCGTGTCTCCTTCAGCTTGCCCCCCATAACATGGTAGTTATTGGGCTCAGATGGTAGTAATCAATGGTTCAATGTCTACTTGGCAGCCAGTATCAAGTGGAGTGCCCCAGGGGTCAGTACTGGAACTGGTTTTGTTCAGTTTCTTCATAATGACCTGGAAGATTGCATAAAGTGAACCCTCAGTGAGTTTGTTGAGGACACCAAGCTGGGGGGAGTAGTACATATGCTGGAGGGTAGGGCTAGGATTCAGAGTGACCTAGACAAATTACAGGATTGGGCCAAAAGGAATCTCATGAGGTTCAACAAGGACATGTGCAAAGTCCTGTACTTAGATCAGAACAATCCCATGCACCAATATAGGCTGGGGTCTGACTGGTTGAGGAGCAGCTCTGCAGTAAAGGACCTGGGGGTTACAGTGGGCAATAAGCTGAATATGAGCCAACAGTGTGCCCTTGTTGCCAAGAAAGCTAATGGCATACTGGGCAGCATTAGTAGGAGTGTTGCCAAGTCAAGGAAAGTGATTATTCCCTTCTAATCAGCACTGGTGAGGCCACATCTGGAGTACTGTGTTCAGTTTTTACACCCCCCATCCACCTTCTTCTTGACAGAACAAGGAGCATTGGTATCAAGTTGCAGGAAGGGAAGTTTAGGTTAGATATTAAGAATAATTTCCTCACTAGGAGGGTAGTAAAATACTGGAACAGGTTACCAAGAGAGGCAGTACAATCTCCATCCTTGGAGTTTTTTTAAGGCCCAGCTCAACTAACCCCTGGCTGGAATGATTTAGTTGGGAATGGTCCTCCTTTGAGCAGGGGGTTTGGACTAGATGACCTCCTGAAATCCCTTCCAAACCTAATTTTCCCTGACTGTATGGCACAGTAACAGCCCATACTGTGCTGTGCCATTGGTGCATGGTTATTTTTAGCCCCTATTACTGCAGCAACCTGCTATAATGAGGAAGCTCATTGCTACAGCGATGTAGCTGCAGCATCACAGTTTTTGCCCTCCAGTGCTACATCATGTATAGACACTCCCAGTTTCTAATACAAATGTAACAGAGGGCATGTCTACATGAGACATTTACTGCAAAGTGGACTAATTAGCTAGACTAATTAGCAAATGTCTTGCATCTACACATGCAGCCCAGTTAGGAAAGCATTAAACTCTGCAGCATGGTAGTAATACAAGCACTATCCCGTGGCAGAATCTTTTGCCCCACAGCATTGTGCAGAACCACTGCATGTGTAGGCACTGATGTGGCTGGCTGGGGACAATGATGCTTTAGTGTGGGGGCTGCCTGCCACTGAGCCCCACACTGTAGCACCCTCATGCCCTAGCCAGACCCTGTAGCACACTGAGACAGGTCAAAGCAGCCCCAAGCTGGCAGTCAGAGCTGCTCTGACCCAGCTCAACATGCTGAAGTCCTGGGTGTACCTGGGAGCAATAAACTATGGTGCAATAAATACTTCAAATTAATTGTGTGTAGACACTCCCAGTATATAACATAATAGTAAAATAATGTGCTTTTAGTTATTTGGTTGACAAATTCTTCTGTTTTAAATTATGAATGAGGAATTAATATTGAAATTCATAGAGTTAAACAATTAGAATATTCTTAAGTTACTGCTTTTTATTAATTAAAAAGCACTATCAGTGAATAAACATTACTCATAACTAAGGATGTGTTTCTCTAGTGTACACAGTAGTTACATGGCTAAAATGTTATAATCTTAAACTACAAAAGAGGTAACTTTCTTTTCAAATTAGAAAATTTAGCTACTTGGATAAATGAAATTTGTAAAGTTTGGGCACTGCAGTTTAAAACCCATTATTAATAAAACCAATATAAATTATGTTTTATATAAATGTATGTGTATTTTATCTTGAACTTTTAAGATAAGTGTTTCACATTCATAGAGACGCAATAAATTATTTACTTACAAGTATTGCATAACTGATTGAATCTTCATGTTCACAATGAGTAATCATCAATTGCTCAAAGGCTAGTTGGGAGGAGGCATAAAGTGGGGTTTCCCATCGTCTGTACTGGGTCCCGTATTTTTTAAGAGTTTCATTAATGAGCTGGATGATGGGACTGAGTGCACACTTAGCAAATTTCTGGGTGATACCAAGTTCGGTGGAATTACAGGTACTCTGGAGACTAGGGCTAAGATCCAGAATGAGCTGGTTAGATTGGAAAAATGGTCCAAAATCAATCAAATGAAAAAAGGACAGGTCCTTTAAATGGAAATGGATTAATTGCATGTATAGATACAGACTAGGGAATGCTTGCATAGGTTTTTGTATTGCCTACATTGGGGTTACAAAGGACAATAAGGTGAATTGGAGCCAACAGTGTGCTCTTGTTGCCAAAAATACCAGCAGCATACCAAGTTGCATTAATAGGAGTGTCATTTGAAAATGAAGTGAAGTGGTTGTTCTGCTCTATTCAGCATTGGTTAGGCCCCACCTGGAGTATTGCATCCTGTTTTTTTTACTACATTCTTCAGGAAGAAAGTGGATAAATTAGAAAGAATCCAGAAGCATGTGACAAAAATGATTAGCAGCCTGGTAAACATGACTTATAAGAAAAGGATGGCTGGGGGTGAGGGGGGGTGTTGGAGAGTGTGATTTGGTAGCAAACTTCAAATACTTGAAAGGCAATTGGAGAGTGGTTGGAAATAGTCTTTTCTCTGTAGATATAAGGGACAGGGCAAGACACAAGGACGTCAAACTTCAATAGAGGAAATTTAGGTTGGGGTTTCAGGAGAACTTCCTCATGATAAGAGTGGTAAGCAGTAGAACAGGTTACTTAGAGAAGTTGTGGAATCTCCATTCCTGGAAATTTTTAAGAGCAGATTAGACAGAGTTTTGGCTGAGCTAGTTTAGTCAGGGATGATCCTGCTTTGAGCAGGGGGCTGGCCTAGGTAACCTCATGAAGTATCTTTCAGCCCTACTTTCCTATGATCCTATAACTCATTACCACCATTATTTTCAGACATCAATATTTGGTGCATAGAGTGCATGACCCACTTAACATGTTTTGACTGCAAAACATGGACAAAAGGATTCCATTTTCTTTTATATTTCTATTGTTGCCATTTCCTGTAGAATAAGGAAAATATTTTCCTTATTTCCAAATATTGAGCAAAGGTCTATTCATTAAAATAAATGTCAGACAGGAAGAACAGGTCCTTGCAGTGCACTTCTTTACCCAAAAACCTCTGATTATTTGGTATTTTTTTTAATTCTGATTTTTAAAGGAGGGCTCAAATTGGCCTCCAGATAATCTACTTAATAGTGCCACAACTTTTTTTGAGATGCCAGGTTATTTTGGAAACATAGCCCTCAGATATCTAGACTCATAATTTGTTAGTTAAGTCTGGTAATTAGATATCTTGTTGCTTTAAAATTGCCCATAGGTATCCAAGAAAAATCTTTGGAATGAAAATCCAAGATTATTTCTGGTCATTAAATCTTTAATTTTAAGGCATTGTTATTTTCTATTTGTAAGAGAACCCAATTCAATTTACACCAATAGATATTTTAAATTAATTTCTTAAGCCTAGTATCTGTACCCTATCCCTCATGAATTTAGTCAATGAAACAGAAATATTTTAAAGTTAATTAGCCCAGGTACATTAAAGTAGTAGAAAGCTTCATCTGCATGCATAATAAATAATATTATTTTAGCCTTGCTGTGATTACTGAGGGTTCTGTCTGATGACTTAGAGAAAATTGCAAGGCACAAATATTTGATTTTTATTAGTGTTGTTTCTCATTTGGTTATGTACTAGCTTTTCTAAAGGCCTAGTGAGCATGTCCTCAAAGAAGACTAAATTATAATTACACATCACATTTACCCTAATGATGAGTATACATTTGGAAAATATTTAAATCTTTGTGAAAATGCTATTGTACCAAATTGTAATGATCAAAAATTGATGCTTGGTAGAAAAGGAAATGCTTACGGGATACTATCAGTGCTAAATTAAAATTGGCCCAGATTTAATTTTTCTTGAGAGAATAGGTTTCTGACCTTTTTAAACCTTTAATTCTTACTAAGATGGGAGGAAACTGCATTTGATATAGTCTAAGAATAAATGAATGGTTCAGATCTTCAGCTGATAAACTGGTATAGCTTCATTGGCTATGGAACTATTATGATCTATACCAGATGAAGATATAATTTTCTATTTAAGTGCTATTTTATCCTTCCTCACAATGAAAAGAGCAAAGATTTGCTCTCTCTCAGAATGGCTCTCAATAAAGTTCATTGAAAGAAATCTTCAAACCTTTTTCCATGAAAAATGGGATTTTACTCTGACAACATTTTACACAAAAGTATCTGGCTATTGTAGAAATCTGTTTTTTTCATCGATAAACCAGATAACCTGAAACACTAAACTAATTTGATTTGACAATGACCCTAAAGTGCCTTGTGGAATTTGTACTTCAATTTCCTCATTTTCATTCTTCTCTGTGGTCTAGGTACCCCTAGTTAGAATATATGTCTTGTGATACTTGAAATACTGTGGAATATATGTCCTGTGATACCACCAAATTCATAGAGCAAAGACCATGCTTTATGCATGGAACAAAGTACATACCATAAAAATAAAATGAGATTACCCAAATTACAGCTACCCTGGTATACCATCGCAGCATTTCTGAATTGCATCCTCATTATTTTCAGCCAAAATATATTTTTTCAGTTTTTCTCAAAAAAATATCCTGGAGATGATCCTGTCATGAGCAGGGAGATGGACTAGATAACGCAGGAGATCCCCTCTACTTTCCTGCAATCCTGTGATTTAGCGTGCCATCTTTGTACATGCTGAGGAAAACTTCCAGATTGTGCTGGATCTTTCTGGAGAAGCCTATGAACTTCAGGCCTCTCCCTCAACACTGAGAAGACTAAAGAGCTCTATCATCCTGTCCTGGTCCATGAATGTAACGGCCCTCCCCAAATTACCATCAAAGGAAAGACTTGGGAGGTACTCATCATCTCCACCTTAGTCTACAAATATGAAATATGCATGACCTACTACCATCACCTCTAGAGCCTGAACAGGTATCACCAGTAATGCCTCTGGAAAATCCTCCACATCAAATAGGAAGACTCCCCCATAAATGCCAGCATCCTTGCTGAAACTGATGTTACCAGCATTGAGTTGATCCTCAAGCACCAACTTCACTGGACTAGACATTGTGTGCAGATACCCAACTCTCAACTCCCCAAACAAGTACTCTACTCCCATCTTAGTAGTAGCCTGAGATCTCACAGTGGCCAGAGGAAAAGCTACAAGGACTTATTGAAGGCATACCTGAAGAAAATGGATGCTGACATCAAGAGTTGGGAGGAGCAGATTGCCAGCTGACTCCAATGGCACTGCAACCTCAACCAAGTGGCAACCTGTTTGGAGGTAAAGCATCTTGCCCTTAAACAAGAGAACAGAGAGTAACGGAAGGAAGAGGAGAGAAATCCCAGCCTACAGCCTATTTTCCCCTGTAGAAAGAATTGCAACTTCTGCAGATGAACTATTAAGTCACCTCAAGACCCATCAATGAGCTGTGAGATCATCCTCAAATTGAGGAATTGCTGCTGATGATAATCCTGTGACAGCTATATGACCCTATATTAGCATTTAAATTTCACTTCAAAAAATCCAAATTTTCTGTGTGTACCTTTTTGAGGTAGTTAGTTGTGTTTGTCTAAAGTCAGACAGAAGGTAAGGCAGGGTAACACCTTAGAGGCTTGTTCAGAAAGGCATAAGATTCCATAGGGGACAGATGACTTAGGTGCTACTTAGTCAAGTAGCAAAATGAGTAGGGCATTGGGGGCCTGGCAGCAGGGCCCAGGGACTTCTTCCTGATTGGTTCTCCATGGCATTATGTTTAATTTTATTGGGTGAGCATTCGGTAACATGTTTTTGCAAGTATGGCTTTCTGTATTGAAGAAAGAATGAGGCTCTTGGAGAGCTGAGGAGAAAAAATGCTAGTCTCATGGAGGATAGAGAGTTCAAGAGACAGAGAAGTCCTGAGACAGAGTAGAGAAAAGAGCAAAGAAGGAGTTTGAGGGAGGACAGTGTGGAGAGTGTCATGCCAAGGAGGCCAGAGTGGAGTCTGAGGAAGAACAGAGGAAGCTGTAGTGGCACAATGAAGACTGTTTGCTTGGAGCTAAGAAGTTTGCTGTGCCTTTGTGATGTCAGCACTTAACCCCTGCCCTCCTCCCCTCCGTAAGATGATCAAAAAACCCCTAGAACTCTCTAAGATGGCGGTACTACAGATCACCAGAGTAGCCAGGGATAGAGAAGAGCCAGTATATCAAAACCAGAAGCTTTCTCTTTGTGAAGGCATGATCACCAAATAATAGAATTCCCCATAAGATGTCGAGTGGGTAAAGTAAGTAGTAGGGTGCAAGTGCTAGACTTTAGGAAAGCTGATTTCAATGAACTCAGGCGTTTAGTCAAGGACACACTGCAGAGTAAGAGTTTTGAAGAGATGGGAGCCCAGGAAGGGTGGCTGTGCCTTAAGGAAATGATCCTTTGGGCACTGAGGGAAACAATCCTGATGCAGGGAAAAAGGGGGAAAGAGGCCAAGAGGCTTCCTTGGCTGACCAGAGAAACCCAGAGCAGCCTACGGGCAAAAAGGGGGGCATATAAAAAGTGGAAACGGGGAGAGACTACTAAAGAGGAGTATACCTCCTCTACTCGCACTTGTAGGGAGGCAGTTAGACAGGCCAAAGCTACCATGGAGCTGAGGATGGCATTCCAAGTTAAGGATAACAAAAAATTGTTTTTTAGATATATAGGGAGTAAAAGGAAGGCCCAGGGTGGAATAGGACCCCTACTAGATGGGCATAAGCAATTGGTGACGGACAGGGGGGACAAGGCTGAATTCCTCAATGAGTTCTTTGCCGGTTCCTAAGCGAGAGGCAAGACAAGTCTTTCACTGGGATTATAGAGAGGCAGCAGCAGGGTGCCAGACTACCAGGCGTAGACCCTGAGATGGTGCAGAGGCACTTGGAGGAACTGGATGCGTTTAAGTCGGCAGGCCCAGATGAGCTCCATCCGAGGGTACTGAAGGCACTGGCTGATGTCATTGCACAGCCACTGGCCAGAATATTTGAACACTCATGGCGCACGGGCCAGGTCCTGGAGGACTGGAAAAGGGCCAATGTGGTCCCCATTTTCAAGAAGGGGTGGAAGGAGAACCCAGGCAATTATAGGCCAATCAGTCTCACCTCCATCCTTGGCAAAGTCTTTGAAAAAATTATCAAGGCTCACATTTGCGAGAGCCCGGAAGGAAAAATTATGCTGAGGGGAAACCAGCACAGGTTCATAGCAGATAGATCATGCCTGACTAATCTAGTCTCTTTTTATGACCAGGTTACAAAACAC
>NW_005841984.1:1718392-1723655 GCF_000455745.1 Alligator sinensis
CTGCCTATGCAGGGGGTCGGACTCGATGATCTATTGAGGTCCCTTCCGACCCTAACATCTATGAATCTATGAATTCCATTTTCCTTAGGGCAGGATGTCAACATAATCAAGATTAGCAATCTGCATTAATTACTATTTGCCAGTGACTCCACATTCCACAGAAAACCTACCCAGTCAGACAGGACCACCAAGATGCAACGTAACATTTGTAAATTTGATACAATTATCTGTGAATATCACTGGGTCCCATAGCACCTGTAGCACTTAATTAAAGTAGTCTTTCCTTAGGGCAGGATGTCAACATAATCAAGATTAGCAATCTGCATTAATTACTATTTGCCAGTGACTCCACATTCCACAGAAAACCTACCCAGTCAGACAGGACCACCAAGATGCAACGTAACATTTGTAAATTTGATACAATTATCTGTGAATATCACTGGGTCCCATAGCACCTGTAGCACTTAATTAAAGTAGTCCTGAATATTTGATACTTTAAAAGTCTGGATCTTCCACAACACAAATCAGTTCTGTTTTACTGGCTGCATCTGCACGACACCCTTACTGTGCAGTAACTCATTACTACTGTACAGTAGCATCACAGGGCACAAACCATGACATGACACTACTGCACAGTAGTACCAAGCTACTGCACAGTCAGCATTGCCAGGAAGCCATGCAGGGAGATGGCTGCACTACTGCACAGTAGTAATGCCAGTTACTGCACAGGCATTTAGTACTAAATTTCTAAAGTACTAAATGACTGCGCAGTAACAGCTGTGTAATCAGTGTCTCATGTAGATGAAGCCACTTAGAATTCAATTTGTATGTATGGGATAGTCATTACACAGACTGCTGGCAATTCAGTTTCCCCATTCATATTTTGAAGATTTGTTTAAAGCATTCCTAAAAAGCATGAAAAAACCATATAGATTTTTCCTCTCCACAGCTGGATGGCGTCACATAAGAAATTTGGTTTATCTGAAAACCACACGAACAAAATGACCATACTTTAAAAAAATGTAGTTTTCATCGTATTCAACTGTAAGAAAAAAAGTCTTCCCCGTTTGCAATAAATACCCTATTGAAAACAATAAAATGAGTTCTAGTTCCTAGCAATTTGTTTTCTATTTCTGCACACACACACTATATTGTTGTTAGAAAGATGCTCTGGAATACTGGGCTACTTAAAGTTCATGCAGCCAGACCAGTAGTGTCTTTCAAACTAAACTCATGTAGAGTAGACATTATTTATTTAAGAGATTTTTTTTTTTAAGTGTGCTTAATAATAAAATCTGGAAAGTGAATGTATAAAATCCCACAAAGGTTTGCAGGATGTAACTTTAAGGACTTTCACAGATCAAAACCAATACCCAGAACTACATTGAGGAAAAAATGGAAGGCAATGTAGATCATGCATTGCAAAGCTCATATTCACTCTGCAAGAAACACCACAGAGAGAAAAGCTACGTTGTGCACTGGGAGTTCTGAGTGGCTGTATAATGCAGTAGCATGCATGGGATTCTGGATTAACCTCAACTGGATAACTATGAAGGTGTCCTTAAGAGAAACCATCTTTCTCTGCATAATAGCAGGGGAATGTATAGTTCTGCAACTTAGTTGCTTACACACAGGCAGGGATCCAACTTCAAAGAGAAAATTTACTAATAACACTTGGATAATCCTCCTCAAAGAGCATTTGTGAAGAGCATTTGTGAACTGCCATAGCTGACAGTCCAGCAACTGAAAGAGAAACAGAACAGATGAATAAAGATGAATGCATTTTCAAAGCATGTGAGACTTTACATCTTTAGAGTGGTAGTGTATAGAAGTTGGGTGGATTGAAGCTGAGCTGGAAATAGAAAAAGGAAAGAATAGAAAAATAATGTGCCTCAGTCTTTCTTTATCCACATTATTTCTTTTACAGTAAGTATTATGTTTTCCCTTTTTTCTTCTCTATCACAGTAGCCACCGTAGTTTGCCAATACTGACTCCTGTCATGGACAGAAGTACAGTAGTTAGTAAGTATGACCAAGTCATGTTAGTAGCCCATGCAAGTCACTCAAAAATATTGATCTTTGCGAACAATGTTGTGTCCTACTTTCATCATACAGGTCTTACCTCAGTCCTGCTTCCTTTTCTCTTGTATAGCAATGCCTTTGCATTCTCAAATTAGCATCTCTTTTCCCTTCCTAGTTAGCTCGACATGTCTCCCAAGCTGAACTTCAATCAGAGGTCACATATAAAAATTGGCTTTAAGTTATCTGGGCCTGGGTTTGTCATCTGTAAACTAGGGATAGTGCTTGGCTATCTGATATGGGTGTTGCATGATCAAATCAGTTGCAACAGTATTATTACTGCTTTTAGTTTTAGTCCCACACTGGGAGTGGAGTGACATCTCGCTGCACCAGGAAGAGCAGAAGGACTGAATTTCAAGGAGGGGCAGAGCTTGCTGGCATGCAGGAGGCAATGTTTTGTGTATAACTGCTATCCTCTTACCAGGCCCAGGAGGCAGGTCAGAAGATACAGGCTGGGGAGAAGAGTACTGTTGACCAGACTGTCCAGTTGGCTGGTTGCAAGCTTTAGTTAAAAAGGTGAGAGGATCCTTGAAAGCAAGTTTGTTTTGGGTCAAGAGTAAAAGGAGAGACACTTGGAGAGGAGACTTTTTCCCATTTATCCTAAAATAACTAAACAACTGTCCTAATAGAACTAAGTAACACCACACAACTATTCAGTGACTAATACTAAACAGTTGCAGTTGCCATAGAAAAAAAAAAAGGATCAGCCTAACCTATGGTCCCAATAACCAATTTAAAATTCAAACCCAGTACACATCCTATAGTAAATAAAATGACTGTAGTCATCAGGGTTATTATTAGTTATAAACTAATAAATTTATTTTTAAACTGCTTACATTGATGTATTCTGGTGGTGCAGCCTCAGGATGCCTGCAGAGAGAATCCCAGAGCTTGTGGATAACTTATAGCTAAATGACATAATAACTAGCACCTCATGCAGACAGATCAGCAGAACCCCACTGAGGAGAATTGCTTGTGGCTAAAATCAATCCTGTGATGAACTGGCAACCACAGAATAGATATTGTAGCATATTGGGGGCTCTTGTGTAGTTTTGCTTTTGTTTTTTGTCAATAATGGAGCATCTGTACTTTGAATGGACTGATACTGAGCCAAAAAGATGTCAAGCATCGCAGCAAACAACAATACACTCAAGGTGCTCAAGGTGATAGAAACATGAATTGAAACCATCTGCATTCTGAGAATAGAGATATAATCTTAGAAATTTCTTGTACAGGTATAAAGGAAACCTTAATAATGCTGGCTTCTCAATACATGCTGACTTTAGATTTCTAACACCTACAATGGTGTTAATTTAATTGGCAATAAGATGCAATTTAATAGGAGACAACTAGCTAAAAACCATTGAGAACTCCATAATAGTCTTCTATTTTAAATGCATTTATTTAAATAAATCTTGTTGTATCGCAGTGCTTATACACATCACCCTCCACTCCAGCTGAATCAATATTAGACTCAAATGATAGAGAAATCTGAGTTCCAGCAGCCTAACAATGAAAGCTCATCAAATGTTTGTGAATGTCTTGCCCAGTGGCAACATGTAAATTGCAACCAGTAAATAGGGCAGAAGATGAGCAAAAGTCTCCTGCTGACATAAAATGACATCTGTTAGCTAGATAAGAGCAGAACCAATGCAATCAGTGTGCTGCCAGCACGACACTTAAATACTGGCTCAATCTAGCATGATGTGATGATCAGCTATATCATTCAGAAGTGGTTCTTAAAGTGTGGTTCTACCCTAAAGATGTGACTTCATAAAAATGGCACAGTAGGGTACTATATTTATTGTCTCTAAATGACTCCAGGTCAAAATTGTTCATTTTACAAGAAAATGTTTTCTTTTCATGCTAGCTCTGAAATCAAATCTTGGGATCTGATCATCAAGTTGTGTTTTTTTTTCAGAGCAGGCCTGTGAATCCTATGACAAAAATCACCTATGGGTTTGCAGAACTATAAATCTCATAGCTCAACTCAATTTCCTGTAAGGAAGGGAAATGGTACATTTCTAAACCTTTTCCTATACAAGTGGAACTGATAGCACACTAAGAATCTCTCTGATTCAAGATGTGGAAGCAATTGGTGATTGTGAGCAAGAATCTCTGAAGCTAGTTGGGAGATGTTCAATGGTGGTAGTAAGAGGGGTGCCGGGTAGGGCTGTGGGAAGCTTTGGTAGCTGATTCAATTCAGAGGAGATTTGGCCCAATTCAGGAACCAAATCTCTGAATACAAATCGAATCAGGAGACCACTTAAAAGCTCTGAATAGATTTGAAGCATCCAAATTGATTCAGAAAAGCTTCAGAAAAGATTCAGCCACTTCAGAGATTTGGCCATAGACTAACAAGGCAGCTGACACAGCTGCCTCCAGGGTGGGGGGAGGGGGGAAGGGAAGGGGCATGGGGGAGGGAGGGATTGGGGCTGGGGTAGAGGCTAGGACAGGCTTCCCAGCCAGGGTTGAGGGAGTGTTACTCGGGGAGGGGTGGGATGCAGGATGCAGGAGTGGCAGAGCTGAGAGTGGGGGCTTTTCCCTGCTGCCACTTCCCAGCTGGTGTGGGGGAGAGGGGAATGTGGGCAGAGCTTGCTTTGGGCAGACGGGTGCAAGCAGCAGCAAGGCATAGCCCCCACTCCCAGCACTGCCACACCTGCATCCATCCCCAGCCCCAATCCCTCCCTCCCCCCATGCCAGCTGGCAAGTGGCAGCAGGGCAGAGCCCCACTCCCAGTGCTGATGCAGGCACAGCAGTGCCGGGAGCAGGGATTATGCCCTATTGCCACCTGGAGCAAGCCATACTTGCATCGCGTTCTTTCCACATCGCCTTTCCCCACTTGGCACCTGTGTGGCAGCTGCCCCATAGCACAGGTGCAGCATGACTCTGCAGGGTTCTGTGCTCTGTCTTGGAGCTGGAGCAGCTCCACCTGTCACCCAGAGTCTGGCAGCGCTCAGCCCCATTGGCCCCAGCTCCCAGATAGCATGCAGTGCCCTGCTGAGTCATATTGCACCCGTGTGATATGACAGCTGCCTTGTGGGTGCCAAGTGGGGGGGCAATTCCCGCTGCCCCCCACTGCCCTGTGCTGCACAGAGGGGCTCTGTTACAAGTGCCCAGAGGTCCCAGTCACCACTGCTGCATCTGGTGAGTGCGGGGGCTTTTTTTTTTTTTTTTTTTTTTTT